>NW_008610390.1:17741-74996 GCF_000691845.1 Merops nubicus | reverse complement strand
GATTTCCCTCACTTCTCTCTGTTTTTTCCTTCAGTTCTGATTGTCATCCCTCTCGCACCCCAAAGCAGCTTTTCCCCTCAGCGTCAAGGCGTGTGGGCACGAGGGAAGGGCTCTCCTCCAGAGCCACCGTCCCTCTTCACTTGGTGGTGGCTGAGGGTGGCTCCACGGAGGCAGTGGGTGACCACGGCAGTGTGGGCTAAAGGGGGGACAAGCCCTGTGCCCCACGGCCATAGCCCCTGTGTCAGCCGTACCCTCATGGGGGTCCTTACGCCTCCCACCTAGCACAGCCCAAAACACGACCTTTCTCCAACTGGCTCCACAGCTCCTGGTTGACATCCACCAAGGAGCTGGTCTCCTCACCCCAGTGTGCTCGAGGCCACCATCACTGTAATGGGAGGGCATCCCAAATCCTGGCACAGCCACCAGCTGGGAGGAGCAGCGTGTGCCAGAGTATGGCCGGCGCTGAGGGGAATGGGGAGTCCAGGTCAGCCCTTGGGGTTCAGAGAAGCAAGCAATGGTTAAACAGGTTGGGTTTGCTGAAGCCAATACGGACATTTATTGCACAGTAACTGGCTGACATTAATGTTACCTTGTCCACAGCTCTGGTAGTGTTTTTCTCATCATGTTTTCTCTCATCATGTTTTCTCGCTACATAGAGTCTAGACTGTGAGAAGCCTGGGGTAGTCCCACTCAGCCTAATGGAGCTGTATTTGCAGCAAGTAGGTTTCCATGGGAAACTGCTGAAATCCAACTGGCCACCTCCTCTTGGTCCGAGTCGTTGGACCAGCACCCAGCAGAATGGGCCGAATGCTGTTTGTGCCACAAAACCAACAAACACAATGTTTGCTGTGGTGGCTGATGAAAATATGAGGGGTTTGGTATTGCACCTAGTGATTGAAATTTCACACCCAAACCTTGAAGATAGCACAAAGTCCTCAGAGGTAGGGTTGATCCAAAAAGGACCCGCTCTGAATCCTCCCAAGAGCACCAGTCACACTGAATGGTGGTAGGTGAACTCACCAGCTAATAAAGCTGGATTTGTTTAGATGTATTCTTGCTTAAGTCAAAAGGAAAGGCCAAGGATGCCCAAATCCACCCTTGACTGAAATGAGGGGCCCTCCTCAGAGTGACTGAAGCGATCTGTATGCACTGAGCTGTGCAGAGGAATGTCACTGATTTATAAATGTCAAACAGGCACCGAGCAGCCCACACACGAACCTCAGTGAATTCTTACCTCTGACCCGCTCGCCGGCTCCAGCAGCCGCACGGGCTGATTTAGAGCCCCTTACTGTAAGGGCTCTAATGTCTCACACAGGCTATGGCTGATCTGAAAATGTCAAAGGGGACTGAAGGTCAAAATTGCCATAAATTAGGCCCTGGCTTGCTACCTATCACGTAATAGGATTCTCTGGCCAGTTAACACTGTGAACTCAGGCGTTCAGCCCAGCAGTTCCCCTGCAGCCCTCTTCCCCTGCCCCTCTCCTGAACTGCTGTGCCCACATATGCAAGGAGTGCCTTCAGAGCTGCTTTCCTCCAAGGAGAAAAAAGAAGCAGGACAAAGAGACACTGGAGAGGGGTGAGTGTGCTATCCTTGATTCCTAGAGGGGTATATTTGGGAGCAGCTGCAGGGAGACTATGTTTTTTCTGATTCTTGTTTTGAGAAACTGCAATCCAATTTTCACAGCCCTAGATAGTGTATGTTTTTTAAGGTAAATTGCAGTACAATACATGTGTTCAGCACAGAAGTGGATGTTTGTAGTTTAGGGCTTGCTGAGCTCTGAACTGTTGAAACACCAGGCACTGTTGAGCATCTCCAAGGATTTGTGGGGATATTTACTTCACTTACAACTGGCAAAAGTGCTGCTGGGTTCCTCAGGGCATGTGTGTGGGGATTATGGTAGAACTGTTTTTGTTCTGCCGGGCATATGCATGCACATATTATAGTGGTATTGTTATGATTATTGTTGTTCCGCAGGGCATATGCATGGATGTATTATGATGGTGTTATTGTTGTTGTTTTTATTATTATTCTGTTTAAAGTCAGTAGTGTGTTGCTCACCCACCCAAGATGGGTGGGCATGGGGTAAGAAATGCTCCTGTTCTCATGGCTGTGATGGAAATGACTCGTTCTTTGGTCAGAAATCCTCCTGGAGTCACAGTATCCTGCTCCTGGCCAGTGAAAATTTTCCTGACTGGAAACTCAGTGAAGGATACCGTGTGCAGACACAGATGTATGTATGTGTGGGGTTTCCAGTTGAGGCTGTGTTGCTCTACTGAAACCTTCCTGAGTTCAGCAATTGGCTGGAAGGAATCACCTGGTATAGATACGTGCCTATGTCTTGGCCTGGGAACAGGGAAACTGAGCCCTGATGTGTATGGTGGGACAAGGAGGAAGCAAGACTCTGGAGGGATGTTTTCTGAAGCAGCTGAGTGTAGACAAATGGGTGCAGACACTGTGGTAAAAAGGCAGCAATGT
This sequence comes from Merops nubicus, assembly GCF_000691845.1. Lineage (NCBI taxonomy): Eukaryota > Metazoa > Chordata > Aves > Coraciiformes > Meropidae > Merops > Merops nubicus. Next base: position 72,520 of record NW_008610390.1, on the reverse strand, counting down.
GTGAAGGCATAGGCTGAGGGACAGCAGCCTCCACCACCAGCACTAACTCTGAAGGAATAATCTGCCTAGTTGGGCACTTGAGTGTAAAGTAACAACAAATAAGGAATCAAGTAGCAGAAAATTAGGGAAAATTCCAGCAGGACTGTATCTGTTAAGATTCACTCTGAGGCAGAGGTGTCATTCTGACAACATCAATTAAAGAGGGCTTTATGAAGCACACTTTTCCCAAAGTTTCTCCAACTTTTATTTCATCAGTCTGTTTTTCATAAAACACAATCCCCAGGCCCAGTCCTGAAATGGGTAAAGAAATGCATGTGCTTTGCTGGGAGCTGCTGCTCAGGACCAGGGACCTGCTGTGTGCCAGGCTGGTGATACCCCACGTGGCACTGACAGCTCCTCTCCGGTAACGAGCATTGCATCTGGCATTCCTCTCCCTGGTGGTATTCCTGGGATGCCCTGGCAGCCTCTCTACAGCCCTGGCCTTTTCTCTGCCCTCCTTTCCCATGTCTAGGTTCTGGCTGAGCTCCCGTGTCCTGGACTACAACATCCAGCAGCCCTTTATGGCCATGAGTCCCCACTAGTGAGATCCGTCACAACGGCTGGAGGCACAAAACGATGCAGCCCAGGTGGGATGTCAGGAGAGAGGGCAGGAACCCAGAGAGCCTCCCCGGTGTGAGCAGCCCTGGTATCCCTCCTTGAATCCACTGGGATTCAAGCCTCTCCATGCTTTGGTGAGTCCTCTGCCTCTTGTTTTCCTAGCTTTTCTCTTAGCTAGATCTGAGCACCTTAGGAATCTGCCGTCCCACAGCCATGGCAGAACATCAGCATCACGTGCTAAGTTTCTTTCCACTGCTGCCAGGCTTGAAAGACAAATACAGTGAGGGAAGAAAGAGACAGGATACAAACACCTACATCAGGACTTTTTCTGAAGCAGGCTGGGTGGCAAAATGGGAAGAATGCTAGGAATGTCCATGCTGGCTCACTGTCGAACCTGATCCTTCAGAACACCCACAGCATAACGAGTCCCAGTAAGAAGGCTTGGGCTACAGTTGGCTGTAGCTCTGCTCTCTGGTCCTCCCCACAGAGGTGCAGCCTTGACCCTCTGCAGTGTGCTCCTGACAGCAGTGTTGAAAGGATCCAAAGCAGCAGCAGCAGCAGCACTGAGGGGAATATGACCACAGAGCAGGACCCAGGTGCGTCAGGCCCAGATCACTCTTGCCTGGCACCTTGTGGAGTTGTTCACCTCAGCCCAAAGTGATCCAAAGCACGAGGATGGCATAATGCTGCTTGGGTCCAGGTGGTGATACAAAGAGCAGGCAGCACGTCCATAGTGCTGGACCTGGAAACCACATGCCAATAATGATTCATATTACAGGAGAGTATGGCAGAGTTCAAATCAAAGAAAACTTTCTGCCTGAAAAGCAGAGACCATATATCAAGAGATAAAATTACCTCCTGAGAGATCTACTCATTTATTTTCAGGCAGCCCACACATCAGAAAGTTTTTCAGCCTAGACTCTGGGTCTTGTCTGTCTGGTTCAGTGAAGGCCACAGTTCAGAAAGAAAAAAACTAACTTAGGCAGTTGCTTCTGAGAGCTTATCTCAGGAGATACCATCTGATCTTCTAGCAGCATCCTCAAGCACGGCTTTGCCAAGTCACGACAAGGGCTTGCAGCTTGCTCCTGTCTCCTGTTAGCACTGTGTCAGCCCTGCACTGTGGGGGAAGCTGGAATGTTATGCAGCTCCCTCAAGTCATGATTGCACCTGCCCTGGCCCTGCTGCCCTCACCGGGTAAACAGGCCCTCCTCGCAGGGGCTTGGAGCAAACTGTCTAGCAGGAAATGGGAATGAAAGCCACAAAACCTCCTTTTCTGGGGTCAGGAATGCCTGTTCTTGGCAATACATCAAAGGAAGCCAATTTTCTTTGAATATCCCAGGCTTGACATACAGACAGTGCATCTCCCAGACAAGTCAGTGACTGTGCAACTGCAGTGGAGAAGGCTGATCGTTGACCAACACGCGGAGGTTTATATGCAGATGTTGCCTTGTCATATTTGACTGAGGTTTGTACTCTTTGTGCCACAACCAGGGGAAAAAAAATAGCTGAGTGCTGTATTACAGAACGAGCAAAGGATCTGAAGCACAGAGAAATCATCACAAAGGCTTCTGCTGACTCTGCTTGCCTTTGAGCAGGGTGCTACACGCAGCGTATTCGATTACCTGCCGAGTCCAGTCGGCATTTGCTGATACTGTTACATACTTGAGTCAAAACACACCTCCCTGCCTCGCTGCCCTGCAGAAGGACCTGCACGTTATCCTGTGAAATTTCCTCTTCTTGTCTGTCAGGGCTGCTGTGCTGTAATCTTGGAGGGTAATCAACAGCGAAACCATTCATAAATCACAGCTAGCAGAAAAGACGCCGATAGGGTCTTAAATTTCAAGCCTGCGAAGCCATCATTTCAACAGTGACAGTCAAAGGGGAGATTAAGAATTCTTTTACATGGAAAAGTTTTTCTTGGAAGAGCAACCCTCTCTTTGGTTGCCTGTAAATGCAGTCATGTGGATTTGATTTTTACACGGCCCTTCTGCCCGCTTGCAGGGAAGGCTCTGCAACCCCAGTGGGCCTGTTCTTGCACCAAACTGGCGTGTGGAGAAGCTGTGGTGGGATTTGAATAAAGGCATCAAACCCGAAGAACTAAAGCTTTGCCCAGTGCTAGCAGAGGCCACGTGTTTGGGAGGCAGTGGCAGGACGTTCCAGAGAACCAGACCCCTCTTGGCTCAAGTCCAGCATGCCTCTAGGTCCAACTGCAGAATGGGAATAAGACCAGTGCCTTGTTTTATGGTGCAAGTAAAACGTTTGGAGATTATCTGTACTTACACCTCATGGTGTTTAAGCCTGTAAGGGTATTGTGAAGGCTATTGCCAAAAACTGAATGTGGGGCTGGCTTAACACCTCACCTGAAGGAGGGGGTGACCTCTCTCTGATCCAAACAGAGCCTTGTCTTGCTTTGGTCATTTGGACCTAGGAAGAAAGGAGGGAGAGTGTCTCTGTGTAGTTCTTTTCTTCCCTGCTGTGGATGATGACCAGCAGTGCTCACAGCATCTGTCTTCAGGTTGAGCAGAGTGAGTCCCAGACAGTCTCCAGACTCATGCTCGTGGCTATCCCCAAACAGCCCAGCTGGAAATGGACTCTGCCTGTTCAATGCAACTCTGAGATAGGAAACGTTTACAGCATGGTTTCCTGCTAATGGTAATGAGTTCTGTTAGTTCTATTTAATAATTCTCTTTTTCTCCAGGTATCCACCCCATTTAGCATGTTTATAAAGCTTGGAAGGACAGCCACAGCTCTCAAATTGCCTGTTGAGGTGTGGAATGTTCAAAACAGGGCATGACACTGACACAGGATGGACAGTCGGGGAGATGGATTCACTGGTCTCTTAGGTCTATTTCCTGCAGCTCTAAATCACATATGACATGAAAGAAATTATTTATGTACCACGAGGTGACCTAAGGGTTGGAAGGCTGGAAGACCATCTTCTTCCAAGAGCAGTAGCTGTCAACCTGTCACTTGTGGAAGGAAACCAAGAAAAGCAATTCTAGTCAACTTAAATTCACTGTACAGGAGCTGCATCACTGCTGAGTCCACGAATGAAAAAAAAACTCAGTCACAATTCACCTTTTCAAGTTAAAAGTCTTTGGTTCTCATGTCTAAATTAACATCCCACAGAAAAATAGTTGCTTCATGATCTCAACATCTCTCCTAATGAAAGAATGAGAGCTGAGAATTGAGCCCTCTTGAAGGCTATCAGTCCATAGATGCTGGAACTCAGTAATTTCATTGCTAGAGGTCATTCTGTAAAGTTTCCTTCTTGTTTATCTGTGTCAGCAGGCTCTGAGCTAATCCCTCACACACAGCCCTCTGCCATGGCTACCTGGGAATAACCCTGTGTCACTGGGGATCTTCTCAGCCTGTTAGATTTCTGTAATAATCAGAGACAGAGAGACTGACCTCTCAGCATGTGGTGCTCAGAGGGACAGACCTGGGTACCTCTCATCAGTGTCTGACCGTGCTGCATCCAGCTGCTTAACAGATGGGCCTGAAACTACAGCCCCTGGCAGGGGCTGGTCAGCCAGAGCTCTGCACTGGCTGAATTGCCATCAAGGTTGTAGCGTTGGTGGATGGCCAAGTCTGGTCACCTGTCCCCTGACAGCTGGGCTGAGACCACTGGAGTCATCAGCTAAATTACCTTGAATTGATGACCTACCAGTTTAAAGCACTACAACCCAGTCCCCATTATGCACACAGCTCCCATTTCCTTTTGTATTTCTTTAATAGAAAAATAACAGGAAAAGCAATTACTGGCCATATGAAATGTAAGTTCATACAGTATTTCCTACAAGACTTCAAGCAACTCCTTGTTAAAGCAGATAAGTTAATCTATCTTCTGGTTCAGGTCACAGTAGGTTTTCAGCTTTAAATCACCATGGCACAGCAACTAATGGCATTTGCCATAGAAATGATGTTGGAAAAACAAAGACTCAGGGTAATTATTAGGTGTCTATTTCCGGTGGAAACAACCCACGTACAGACAGTGGCAGTGAAAAAAGGATGATTGATCACCTGGAGTTTGCTCCCTTGTGTTCTCTTGCCCACGTTCTCTACGACGTAGTATTAACTGCTGCACAATTATTGTAACGAAATCTGCCAGGGGACTTTCCAGCAGGAGGAACTCTGGCATTGTCAGGGGGGAGCTCAGCAGGGCTGTTTACCTGTGGAGGCTGAAACTGCTCAGCAAGAGGAGCGTGGTCCCTTCAGGCATTCAACTTTCAGAATGGCCAAGGTAAGAACTTTACCAGAGCTGGGTTTTTTTTCCACTTTGAACTCTTGGTAAAATGCTGTACGTTCCAGTTTTGACTCAGAGCTTGTTAAAGTCAATGCAAAGACTCTTGTTGACTTTAATGAGCAGCGGTTTGAACCCTAAAGCTATTACATGATCAAAACTCCCACCAAACTGTAAATCTGGAGGTGTTTTGTTTGCAGTGCAGATACAATATTTGACTATAAGGCGAGGATGCTTGGGATTGTTTTCTGTATGGCCTCTGTGCCTCTCAGACGCCCAGTAGTTTCACTGGATTGTTTATAATTTTGTTTATTAAGTTAAATAAATTGGCTAGATTGGATCTCAATGTAAAACAGAAGCAATTGAAAGCTACTGAAGTCAGTGAGTGAAATTTGGCATCTCTTGCAATATGTATAGTTTTGTTCAGCTGTTGGCTGCTGGTGTGAGAGAACTTATTCTTGTGGTACATCTGGTCCACCTACATGCACCAAGAGAAAAGTTCTAACACTGAACCTGCAATACACGTCTTGCAGTGGGCAGGACAAGTCCATGAAGCAATGGAAAGCAAAGAAAATCAATGAGCAACAGAAAAAAAACTGTGCAATACACACAGAAATATTTTATTTCAAGCCTGCTGAGAAATAAAAAGCCAGGGACAAAACCAAAGCTTGGAGCTCAGGGCTTCTTATTAAGTGGTATCGTTCTGAACAGCCTTTGGAAGGGTGTGTCACTTGTTCTCTAGACTGCCACAACACCCTGGGATGCTGTAAAAATAGCTGGCAGTGCCTGACTGACAGGCAGGAGACGTGTGACCCTAAATTATGGTGTTTTCCTTTCAATGATTAAATGAATGCAGCCTTAGACAGAGGCTGAAATACATCTGTTTGCGGTGGGAGTGCCATTTTGGGCCCGTTTCTTTTGAAACTGGGGCTGGAATTGCCAGGGATCAGCAGAGCTATGGGCTCACAAAGAGGGCACTGTCTTTGAGGAATCTTTACATAAGCCCTGCACAACGGAGGCAGCAGGAGTTTGCACAGCTGCTGCTGGAAGCAAACATGTACTTTTAGCTGACCTGGGCTGATGACTTTGGGCGTTAAATCTGACGCTTTCCAGATGTACAGACCCCTCCTGCCACAGTCCCCAAACATTCAGGCTCCAGGTAAAAAGGAAAATAATAACATCAATGATAGCAATAATAAAAGGGCACTGTAAATACCACACTGTAGTGTTTATGCCAGAGCTGCCATTTACAGGTGGCATAGTCCAATTTGGAGATGAATGGCATTATCCTCTCCAAAAAGCTGTTTTGAACCACATTTGATTCAGAGCTAATTAGCCTGCATCTACCTTCCATCTCACCTCTGGTCCAGCACCCTCTTCCAAACAGCTGGCTAAATATCTAGAGCACTTATTACCTGCTGGAATTGGTCAGTATCTCTCTGTGAGCATGACACCCTCAGGGCATAGCCCTCCTTCTGTGCTGGGCCCAAGAGCATTCACAGGACAAAGGCATCCTGCCAAATAGTTACACATTAAGTTTTGTGCTCCTTAGCACATCAAGGGACAGACTGACTGATGGAGATGGGACGGGCTGCTTGTGAAGTATTGTCACTGGACAAGTGACAGAGAAGGAGCTGGCTGCTCCCCCACGCCATGTCCTGACTCCATCTGTGCTGCTGCAGGTTCCAGGCTGTGCTGCAGAAGTCACTGAGGACTGCACAGCAGGCTCTGGGATTACATTGTTCACTTGACTCTCAAAAGGAGATGAAACCTCATCCTTGCTCCAGAATGGGCACAGTTTTCCTCCCTAGACTGGTTATTTTTCACAGCAATTCCCTCCCCTATGCATCCCTGCAGCCTTTTGGATGTTGAGATGTTCTTAGGGAGGGTGATGGAAGGGTGTGAGGTGCCTGAAGAGGATCATTTATTTTATTCCATTTTATTTAGGTGTGGTATTTATAAAGGCTCCAAAATTGGCAGGGAAAGAAACGCAAATATTCTTCTGGACTGGAGACTGCTCCAATACAGACAGCTGTGGCTCAGCCTCTCCTCATTCTCCCTGCCAGTTCTCTCAAGCATGACCTGGTTTGAGGACCACCTTCAATGAGATCAAAAGGTGATTTTCCCAGTGCTTGCTCCACATGCCACTTTACTTTCACACTGCCTGTCAACTGGGTGGTGACTATTTCAGACAGGAATGACTTCTGGCCTCCCTTAGTTGAATCATGAATAACTCCAGGGAAGAGAATGGTGCAATGAAGGTCAAATTAGATCTGAGAGAGCCTACAAAGCCCTAGAGATATATTCTTGCCATCATGAGCTGGGGCATCCAGGGAAGTGATTACTCAAAACTCTCTCTCATCAGCTGGCAAATTCTAAATCTCTCCAGCCTGGGGGACAGCCTGTAATCCTGGGACAGGATCCTGGAAATACGAGGCAGAAAGCTGCTGAGAGAGGGTGGATGTTTGGTGCCCATTTCTGCAGGGCTTTTCAGCCACAGAGCAGTAAGCTTCTCACATCTCTTTTCTTCTTCACCTTTCTCACTCATTGCAGTGCTGTGAAAGTGAGGTTTGCTCCCTTGAAACCTTTGTTTCTCTCTTCTGTGAAGAAACACTACTGTTTCCAGATTTTTTCACAGAGTAAAATTTCAAAACATCTTGGCTTGCAGATGGAAGTAAGTTTTACTGACATTTTTTTGATCAAAAGTAAATGTTTTGGCATGCTCCAAATTGACATGCTTCACTTTAGCTTGTTCAATTAACCCTGAAATCTTTGCTTCATTCTGTTCAACCCTGAACATCAGCCTTGAGTTGTATTTCCTCCTGGCAGCTCTCATGCAGGAATTTAATACCCATATTTTTCAAGGGACAGTGTGTAGCTGCTATCACATCTCAGAGACCTTAGGGTCTCCCCTGCATCATGGCAGATGTAGTCCTCTAGGAAACAGCCTGCAGGAAAGATGAGCCATGTAAGCCACAGCCCCAGTGAGGCACTGTACTTATGGGGAAATGAGGTTTTAATGCTTTATTGAACACATTTAACCCAAAACATTGTTTTCTGATTTTGTTCTGACTGGCCCTGAAGAAAATATGGCTTCTTGACTTCTGTTAATTGCAAAAGAAAAAAAAGTGTATTTTTACTTCTTTATTCTGAAAGAAAAGAGGGTTCAAAATCAGGATGGTTTTCCCCTGAAAAATTCAGTTTTGTGAAAACTGCCTCTTTAGTGGGCAGCCTTCCCAAAGGGAATCCCCAGCCAGCCCCAGTGCTAATATCAGTGCACAGTCCTTGGAGCTGATCCAAAGGTCATTCACACCATTAGACATTTTTATCATGGACTTGAATAAACTTTGGACCAGGCTCTTTTGGCAGGAACATACACAGTCTGGAAATGTAAAAATAAATCCTGCTCTGGAGCCATCCACAGCTTTTCAGCAACCATGATGGTACATAGGTATGAGCTTGTCAGAGAGAAGGTGATGAGGTGATTTGGCCTCCTCTGTGGCCAGAGTATCTTTAGCTGTTTGTTGAATAAGCAAGGTGGAAGATAGCTTTCTACAAGTTCAGTGTTAAGGTCTTGACAAAGAATTTCCCTGAGAAGCATCAACCCCAGAATGTTCAGATGGAAGATGTTGTCTTGAGAGATGATCTTGTTTTCTGTTCAAGTTTTGCAGCAGTAATAGCTCCTGGAATATGTAACACTGTCATCCTCAGTCTAGGAATTTAAAAGGTCCTTCCATGATGTAGTTTGTCTGCAAGAGTAGTTTTGAGGGACAGCAAAAGGTTCTGTCCCAGAAGAGAAGAAGAACTGGTCAAAGCACAGAATTTGCATTTTTCCTTATTTATATCCTGTCCATGTTCTGAAAGGTTCATAGGAACCACTGTTTTAGCTCCACTGCCACGAGAGTTTGGTTGTGTCTCTCTGCTGGCTCATGAGTCCTTGGCTGAGCACAAGTAGCTGGTCACTTGCTGTTGCTGAGGTTGTACGAGAGGCCACATTTTCTGCTACTTTGTTTAGATTCTAACCAAGCAATAATTCTCATGTACCTTTAGTAGTCTAGATGTAGAAGTTGTAATCAAATTTATGCTACTTTTCAAGCACCTTTGACTCAGTTGGGAAAGAGAGCATACAGAAAATTCCAGGGGTTTTGGCTTTAGGGACCCTTGCCGGGGTCACTAAGTCTCTGTGGGGTTGCTCTTCTGAAAAAGGAGTGTGTTTGGAATAGGAGATCTGGCAGCATGCAGTGAAGAATCAGTGGTTGTACCACGTCAGGATGTGAAGGCAGAGGCAGAGAGAAGGTGATGAGGAGAGACAGAGGAAGTTAGCAGCTCCTGGTCCTTGCCTGGGCCAATAGGTTGTGGTGTGTGCTGGTCCTAATTCCCACAGTGCTCGTGACAGCAGCCTGGAGCAATGTTGTTGGCTGTGGTCAAACCAGCAGGCAGACCATCCAAAGGGCTCCATCTTCATCTGGCTGGTCCATTGCCTTTTTACACACCTTTTTCCATCCATGTATCAAATATTTTCCACCTGCAACAGGCAAGAGTTTGCCTTAGCCATGAGCTTTAGAGCAGCCATTCGTTTCTGTGGGTCCTTCATCCACGGTTTGCTGCGACTGTCCTGGTTCCCCAGACAGCTCTCACATCTGCAGCAGTCCTTGTTTAAGGGTGTTAAGTTGTGGCAGTAATAATGCTGGCCCTGGTGAGAATACAAATGTGTAGTTTGTTGATCCTGGACTGCAGAGCAGTACTACTGCCTGGCAACTACACCGCAAGAGCTGGCAGACAGATCTATTTCCAGCACACTTCTCTGAAAGGGGAAAGGGTGTTTTCAAATTCTTCTTTTCCTCCCTCTCCTCCAAGTCAGAGCCTGCCAGGAAGCTTTGGAGAGAAACTCTGGTGCTTGTCTCTGCCTCCCAAGCTGAGTATGATGGCTGGGCTCTTTCTCCAGGACTTGGACAAGCAGCAGTTTTGCTGGGTCTCAGCAGTATGTGTGGGTCACTGTAGGTTGAAGGTGAGCCAACCCCCCAGCACCTGGGCTGGTGAAGGAGGAGAAATGGGGTCCTGTCGGTGTGTAGTTTTAAGAGACACGTCCTGCCAGAAGTGAGGGTCATTTCTAACCATCCCTTAGACAAACAGGCGAATTCTGAAAGTAGGAGCCAGGGTGTCAGGTGCTTATGTTGTCATACACTGCAGGGAACACCACTGGTACCCCACCACTGAAGAAATGAAGTGCATGCCGAATGTGCCTGGCTGAATCAGGACCTCTGCTCAGTTATCCAGGAGCTTACTGTGAATTACCACTGCTGAAGGGCAGCAGGAACACATCCAGAGGTGGTGGCATGTCACATCTCCACTCTGCGTGGTCCAGGAACATGAAGTTACTCATACAGATACCTCAAGAGGGAAAGGTGCAGATTTCTGCCTCTTACCAGGGATATTTCCTGAACCTGCAGTGTTTAACCCAGGTCCTCTAAATGAGGGACAGGTCACATGCAGTTATTCTGAGGCTGTATTTTGCATCTGCATTAGTGGGACTGCCCTACCTGTCAGGGGAGAGGCAGAAGCTGTCGAGAAATGGGACTTACGAGCCATGTCTGTTGCTCATGCTGTGCCACCATCCCCTCTACAAGGAAACCTGCAAACCCTTTCTGAGAGCAACATATTGTCCTAAGCACAATCCTGTGTTTGGTGCACAGAGCAGTTAGAAGTGTGTGTTAGGGGCCAACTTTTCATTGAAACCTGTTCCCATCTCAGCCTCTCTCCTGAATGTTCAGTGTTCAGAGGCCTGAGCTAAATATGAGTGAAAATGTGCCAGGGGGCTTTGCTGGGGTTATTCACCAGCAGAGCAGCTATGCCAGGAAATTAGGGAGAAAACAAGCACCTTCTGATCTGTTCTTTGCCCAAGGGCAACACTAATTTATGCATCCTGTTTGCTCTGTCTGCCATGGGTACACATATTAACATATGTCCACACCCTGTCCAACCAGCTTCAAAAATGCTGTGGACCCTTTGTGGCCCCTGGGAGGCCTGGCACTGTCTTTTCTTAGGATGTAAGTTAAATATTTATATCAATGGGTCTCAGTGTGAACTAGATGGTGGAGCTTTCTGTTCAGGATGGGGCAAATGCAGAGCACAGAATGACCATCGTGTAGATATTCCTGTTTTCTTTGCAATGTTTAAACTATCTGGGTAAATCTGGGGAGCATCTGCATCATTCATACTGGGGGAAGAGTGGGGAGGGGTGCCCCATGGCTACCTGTCACAGCAGAGTGTGAAGGAAGGGAGATCATGCACCCCTTTCTTTCTACCTCCTCTCCACCACCTCTACCACCTCTCCACATCTGTTTCTGCCTTCGGGGCAGGCAAACTCCTGTAATTGTTTCCCTGTCAGGTTTGGCATCGTGGGATAAAATATACAATATTCTTCCCCTACTGAAGCTGCACCCATCTCCAACCTCCTAAACCAAACCTCATGTGGACTTGCTCTCTCGTTGCTCCCCACTGCAGATCCCAGGGAGGAAGGCAGCTAAACCTACCGTGCAGCTCTTCCCATCCATTTTCTGAGCCACCAGTGACCATCTACACAGTGCTCTCACTCTGATCAGAGCAAGGACAGCAGCTGCTCTCCTGACAGTTTTTGCCTAAATGCCTCGGGGTACGTTGGCACTGCAGAAGAGAAGTGTGCTGGTTGTGGGGGATTAAACTGGCCTGGAGGACATGAGCTGTGGAGGCTTGGCAGCCCAGCAGCTAACCGAGGTGACAAGGACTGGAGGGCTGAGCTGGTGACTTGGAATAGTATCTGGATGTCTTTGCATAAAAGCAGTCCTGCAATCGTTCAACTCTGCAGGTCTCCAAAAGGAGCAAAGCACTGATCCAATGTCGTTCAGGTGACACTGCTTCCTATCTGCCATGGCACCCTCATGGTCTAAAAATTAACTGCTCTGTTTGAAAATGGTCTAGAAAGAGGTTAATCCAACCTAAAGGATTCTATGATTGTACAGGCACAGCCTTGATTTTCCATCTGCTTTGATGTCTCAATTAGCAGAACTCAGAGAAAGGGCAAGGGGGAGCAACTTCTTGGTTGTTTCCAGCTCTGTTGGGGGGGGGGGCAGGGAAAAAGAGGTTTATTTATTAGAATAGGCAGGTCACAATTTAACCAAGAGATTGCTAAAGGAATTCAGAGCCTGTGGGATTTATGACAAGGTGATGAAAGAGGAACTCTGATAGTTACCCAATAAGCTTCTTTTTCCAAGAACATAAAGTTAAAAAAAAAATATATTTTAAAATGAGGATTTTTTGTTTTATGAATGGGTTCTTGTGGTGTGCGGGCTGCTAACACTATCAACATTGTTTCTGGGGAACTCCAGGCATCTAATCAATCTTCATTCTGTAAGAAAACGTTCCAAATTATACGAAAGCCACATGGTTTCTCCTGTTTGGAGGGAAAAACCTGACCTGACCCCCATCTGTGCTCCAGAATGGCTGAGTCCCCATCTTAGGGCTAATTCCAGCAAGAGCTGTGATCCATTTTCATTTTTCTAGCACTCAGAAGGCACTTTCTGTAAGGATGCAGCTTCCCTTAGAAAAAGAGGGAGTTGTTTCAGGGAAGATGGGGAGGGAAAGCTGGGGCTGGGATCATGGCAATGCACATCCAGGCCATTCCCAGGCTGTCTGTGTCCTTTAGGATGTAGAGGTCAAGGCACACACATTCCTGATCTTTGCCTGCTGTAGCAAAAGCCCTGTTTGCCTCACCTCAACTATCTGCTCCATCCTCTGAGAACTGTGCCCCCTTGGCTGCTGGGGGCAGGGTTTGGAGTTCACTGGCTCAGGCCAGCATCAGCCACTGCTCATGAGACCCCTCTGGGCTGCCCCCAAGGCCAAGTGTGTCACCCATGGAGGCTGTGGAGCAGAAGCACAGCTGGAGGACAGCTGGAGGCTACTCGGCAGCATCCTGCAGTGCCCGAGGGAGCCCAGACCACCCAATGCCAGGGGGGTCTCCTGTGCACCCTCTGGCCTGCTGGGGCAGGTGGTGGGCTGCCTGGCAAGCCTTGCTGTGGGACAGAGCAGACAGATCAGTCTGGAAGCCATAACCAAGGCTGTTCCTCATCTTTCTCTTTAACAGCAAGGAACAGACACTGAAGAGTTTTGTGGAGGGCAAATTAGGGTCATTCTGGTATTTTCCAGATAGCTCCAGCTGCAAAAGGAAGCCAGTGAAATGAGTTGTCCAGCATCAACCATCAGGGCAGAGCCACAGCTTTCCCAGGCCAGCACTGCAGTTCTGCCTTTCTAATTATCTGCTTGAGCTTCTTTTCCCTGGAGGCTCCTTGCTGCCAGAGTCATGCCCACAGGTTCCATTCCTCTGTCAGATGCTGGTGTGCTGTCTGCTCCTGCTTGAACACTGGCCTGTAAGAGGCCAGCTCTTCCTGGTTGCTTTCACAGGACATGTTACAACCCCTCTTCAGGTTGCAGAGGGATTGTGAGCAGTCGTCTTCAGACATCTCTTCCAAGACTTTAAGGGCAATTGCTTTCATCTGGCCTTTACACACACACACATCATGCCATGAGCATGGTGAATGTAAAATAAATATTTGTTATATAGATATAAAAATGCAGGTTCACAAGGCAAAGGCAAATTTTCCTTTGAAGAGAAGTGACTTCTGCTGAAAAGATGTTATCCTTTGAAGACTAGTAGCTTGACTCATAAATTACCCTGCTGTTTCCTCAAGATCTTGTGCAGAAGTGTGGTGCATCCTGGTCACTGGTTTCAAAGGCCAGTTCAAACCAAAGCAAACTGCAGCAAGTCATCTCTGGAAAGCAACTGAACTGTGAATAGCTCTGGAGATCAAAAGATAAAAAAAAACCCTACAGACAAGACAAATGAGTAGGCTATTTAGAAGTAGGCTGCAGGGACAGGGCTTGCATCCAGTTTCCAAACTCCAGCAAACATGTGGGAGGATTTTAGGTCCCAAGTCTTGACTTAGAATGGAGAGCAGTGTGTAAATAAAATTAAAGGCAACAAGATGTAGCAGCACACTAAACTGGGAACCATCAGGTGGCTGGACTGGCAGGGTCATTGGAATTTCTCTGTGCCTCTTTTTTTCTGGTTGTATAATAGAGAACATACTACTGCTGCAGCACTCTTTAGCAGTGAGCAGGATTAATTCACTTTCTCTCTTTAGTACATGGATGCAGCTTGCCAGAGTTGAAACTAGGTAAAGTTTGACTTTAGATCTGTGGTGGCTTATCTAAATGCAGTAAAGTGCTTGCATCCTAATTTTCCCTGTCCAGCAGCGAGGTAGTCTCAAAGTGTTGATTAGCCTGGAATTTAGCCCCATGACAGTGGTGAGGCTAAGAGCTGGGACTAGGATTCAGAAAGAGCTGGGCTCTATATCCGTGGTGATAGGGACAGGAACAACACAGTATCTAACAGAAGATGCTGTTAGGAGTACCTTTTATTGAGATATTATGGCAAAACCAGCTATTGAGTTTCAACCTGCAGAGATCCTCATCTAAGCAAATCTTCTTCAGTTGCTTATGGCACAAACTGCAAGGGTGTGAGCTCAGAGCTGCCCTCATGTCCTTTCTCTTGTACAGCTGCTGGCCCTTAAGCATTAATAGGCCTTGAAGACCCTGCCCAGCCCCACCTGGGGCCTCTGCCCACCCTTGCTGTCTATGGACCCCATGGCTCCATTTCAGGTCAGACCTGAGCTTCTGCTCTCTCCTTGAGTTCTGTTGTAGGAATGGGTGTTGGGATGTACAACAAGCCATGCTGGTGCCTTGTTATGGACCTTGCTGGTGTGGTCCATGGCCTGTGGACTCACTTCTTGTCTTGACCTTGGATGTGTCTTATCACTATAGACTTGCTGGGTGATGCCTGGGCTGTGTCTGACCCTATCTGACTTCCCAGCTTGACCTCAGACCTGTTCCATCAGCACGGACTTGCCTGTTGATGTGGATTCAGCTGAAGATGGCTGCGACCCCAGGTCTGCCCTGCTTGCTTCACTCAGGTATTGTGGGGCTGGAGGCCTTGTTACTATGTTTGACATTTGGCTCCCTGTCCTGGAGGGAGCAGCTGGCCTTTGATGCTTCCTGACACATCTTTATGGAGAAGATGCCCTGTTATCAAGGGAACTCTCCTGAATAGCTGTAGCCTTTTAGGTCATAGTGCCCTCAGGTTTAATTGCTTGCCTGGCCAGATCTGAGTAGGGCTCTGAATGTTTCAAGGCTGGTCCTTTCTTGCTGTTATCTGAATGGAGCAGCAGGTGTCTGGAGGAGTCTGGCAGTAGCTGGTGCTTCATGGGACTATTAGTGATACACTGCTGAGCTTGTTAGACTGGTGCATTTGACCTGGAGTTAACTGCCCTCCCCAGCCAGAGAGCTGAGGAGCTATCTTGTAGCATTCAAAAAAAAAAACCAAATCCTTGCAAGCAGCTATCACAGTATGGAGCTCTTTGTTCCCACAAAAGAGAGAGAAATTAAGTCCTCTAAAGTGAAGCTGCCTGTACAAATATTTTTCTAAATGTAAACCACCTGCTATCTGGCTAAATGCACCTCAAGGAGAAGGAGGCAGTGTCTGGGGCAGGTGAGCTTGCCTGGACCTTTTCAAACATGTTTGGATAAACACAGTCCATGGGAATATCCCAACTATTGGTGCCTTGGCTGTGCTGCACTGGTCTTTTTTGCCCAGAAAGCTTGGTTACAAGTATTCATATGACCAAACAGTCTGCCTGATGTATTTAGTGGTGTGTACAGGTTCAAACAGCTCTAAAGGGACCAGTCTGTCTCATCAGCTACAGAAACAATTTCTGCCAAGGCATTACATGAGTGCTGTGCTGGAAGTAACATGGTCTAGGTTGAGGGATGGAGAAATAACTCCTATATCCTGACAACCCTCTGGCCTTGGACCAGGTTTACCCTTCTCTGTACAATCAGCTTGTTTTTTTTTTTCTGGAGTGCGAAGATCAGGTATCATTAAAGGCCCTGGCATTCAATGTGCTGCACCACAACCCTCAGAATTTAAGGGGCAAAGGTAGGTCAGGGACATGTCAAAGGTCTTCTGTTTTGGGTGACTATGAAAGCAGTGACATGTGTCCAACCATGACTGTTCCTGAACCACGGGAGCAAGTGGTTTGTCCTAGGCCAAAGTTGGGGCAGGGTGAGGCCTAGATTGCTTGAATGCTGATTCCCTCCTTCCCACCCTGAAGGCTGTGAGAAAAGACTAGGATTTTATTTCTCCAGGAAACCAAGGCTCCTCTGACAGCCAAACTGGTTCCCTGAATGGGGGGGGATGCGTATTTCAAACCCTTTTGGTGGAACACACATGTGCTTGCTCTCTCTTTCTAAAATATTGTCAAGGAAAACTGAGAAAATTCAGCAAGAAATCTGTCCTGCACTTTCCTAGTCTATCTTCAGTGTGTTTCTGTTTCTTTCCCAAACAGTTCAATTCCTGGACAAAGAGAATTGGGACTTTGCTCTGAGTTCTTGGCTCTTCTCAGTTCCCGTCTCCCCGGCCCTTCCTTGATTCTAACAGAGGCTTTTGTACACAGCAGATGAGGTTGAACCGAGGGCAAATATTATTACAGTCTCATGTTCTGAATCGACACCAGCCAAGCTTCCCTCTGTACTCCTTCAGCAGGGTTTCATGTCCAGTTGTTCCCCTTCCCCAAGGGTCTGACTGTGCCCTTCTCCAGCACAGTCATCCCAGCCCTGTGGCTCTGTGGGGCAGGGCTGTCAGGAGGAAAACACTGACTTGCAGTTGCTGCCTGCCTAACCAGGGCTGGGTTGCCCAGCTGAAATCCAGGTGCTTGGTCTGGGGAAGGCAAGTGCTGAGACCTCCAGTGGCCTCCTCAGTCAGAAGAGAGAAAGCAGCCCTTGGATCTGGGCCCTGCCTGTGGACACGGAGCAGCACAGAGGTCAGAAATTCAATGGCTTTGAAGGAAAGCCACTCCTTCAGGGACAGGGTGGGAAGAAAACTGAAGGACAACATCCAACACCAGCCTTGAAGCTGCTAACAGACTGTTAATGATCTCTCCCTGCTTCTTTCATCTGACTTTTTTGTCATTTTGCCTTTTTTTTTTGATGCCTTCCTCTTTCAGCTGTTCTGCTAATTACTTCCTTGCTTAACTTTGAAGCCTTCGGTGGCTGTTACTTCTTTTCCCTTTCAGCTGGTTAGACATCCTTTGCTCTTCTCTTGGGCAGGAGCAAAGGGAAGGAGATGGCAAGCTGGAGGAGAGGTGTGGATGGAGGAGGCTAAGCCAGTAAGGAAACTGGTCCTATCCCTTTGTGGAGACATCCTGAAGAGACTCTTGCTCTAGTCAAGCATTGCTGCAATGGCAAGTGCTGTATATCTGAGGACACTATGGTCTGTGACACACTGTCACTGTGGTGGAATATCTTGCTGAGAGAAACTGTTGTTGAGTAGAGTTGGGGGTTTTTTTTCAGTTTTCAGGGATATTATCCCACCTTAGTGTTTGGTAGTACATGAACTGGGATCTGCAAAAGTTATAGGTACTGATAAAGCCCTTAGATACACTGAAGTGCTAGACTTGATACTGGGAGAGGAGAGGGAAGGTCTGTATGGCTGCCTCTGGGCTTTAGGAAAAGAGCACCTCACAGTTCAGTGGAGTATGAAGCAGCATTATGAGCCAATAATTACAATATCTATCTAACTACTCACCCTGCCCTGTCCTTTTGTTTCCCCATCAATGTTCCTGTTGACCCATCTCTTCCCCTGCTTTGCAGCAGATGGCTCAAAGGCAGCCTTCACCTTGCCTCTCTGGAAGCCTGCATGCAGAGGTGGCTGGGTGTGGGTCTGGCTCTCCCTGTGAGCTGGTCCTTCTTTGGTGTGACTGTTGTCCCTTGTGAGCTCTTTGGCAGAGCTTCTTTAATCTCATGCACTTTGGAAAGTTTCCAGACTGTCTTTTTCTGCCCTTTGCAGACTTGGAGGCTAATATGCACATTGCTTTAATTTGTTCTTCAAATGAAACCAAATTATACCTGTAGGTGCCTGGCTGTTAAGTCAGTAATTTACTTCAAGGTAGCTTAGCATGTTTTTTAAATGCCTGTTTTGCTGTGAGGTTTCTGTTCATTGCAGGGCTGTGCAAACCTGTAAAACAGAACTGGAAAGAATTTCTTTGGAAAAAAAAGAGGCCCAAGGTGAACCATACTTCTTTTTCTGTTCACTCATAGGGCTATAAAGAACTACAGGGTTGGTGCACCCTTACAGGCATTCTAAACTTGTGGGCTCTGCTTGGTTTGGTTTACCAGCCATTTATTTGGTTGGTAAACTTGTGGACTTCTTGGTTTGTGTATTAGGTAAGGATCTGGGGAGAAAGGGACAGAGGATGTGGTATGGGTCTTCTGTCTGCATTCCCAAAATGGTACCAGTCTGGTTTGTATGAGGTAGGATGAGCTTCAAGTGTCAAAGCATCTCTCATCTTAGAACATCCCCCCAACCCTAACAGAGGACCTAAAATCTCTCCCTTTGTAAGAAGCATGTTGGCTTTTCCAGCCTTTCTAGTGCCATTGCATTTTTCCATGTCTTGTGCCCCTGTCCTGCAGCTGATTTGGGCTGTCCCTGCCTGCATAAGGCAAGTTATGCTAGAGACTGGACATGCTTCCCCAGGGAATTTCCTGAATGACCTAAAGAAAAACAAGCCACTGCTTCAGGGTGTATATGTTGGCTACTGACCTGACCCTTGTGGTAGCCAGAAGGGCTGACATTCAGATGCCCTCTGGTTCACTGGTTTATTGTCACTTCTCTGCTCCTCCATAGATGAAGGCAGCAAAGATGGGGATTGCAGATGAAGCCTGTTTTGGCAGGGCTGTAGAGACTTGCTGCCCAGATCAGATGTGTGCTTTCATACTGGGGGAAACTGAGAGCAGCATCACTGAAAGGAGTGAGGTAGTGCTGCTCAGTGCACTGGGAACACGACTGAGAAGAGGAAAGACTGAGAGCAGCGGGCCAGGAAGGGAGGGACTTGGGCTGAGAGGAGGCAGGGAGGCTGTATGTCATCCTGCTCCATGCCAGGGGTGCTGTAAAGCCATCGGCAGAGCTGCAGGGAGTGAAAGCACGTGGAGGAATGGGAGCAGCAGCTGCTGGCAGCCACAGCACCAGTTGTGCTGAAGTGAGGGAGCAGCCCTGCTCAGCCTAGCAGGACTGCGTGAGCAGTAGTAGGTTTATGCTGCAGCAGCCAAGACTTTAAACAAACCAAGTCTGTCTAACCTCAGAGCTGCAGGCATTCATCAGCCTTCACAGAGGCAATGTGTCCTGCAGCCAACTAGGACCTTTGTCTGAGGATTTATTCCTGCAGGAGCCCTTGGTTCCCAACTGGGTTAAAATTCCAGGCAGCCTTCTGCACAAAGCCTCACTGATCTGAAGGGATCTGCTTCTGAGACTGCTTGAAGCACGACCAAGGATCTATGTGGAGCAATTCTGTGTACCCAATGTGGACAGAGCAGCACCAGGCCTTTTATAGTGGTTGAATTGGAGTCCTTTCCAACTCATGCTTTTACTTGGTCCTCGGATCTGTAGTCCATAAATGTAACAAACCTCCTTCTTTCAGCTCCATTTTTGCACTACATATTTTATTTAAAAGAGAAAAGTATTCCAAAGCTTTCCCTGTTTCTGCTGGTGTGGCTTAGGCTGGATTGCTGTATTCCATATAACTCAGTTCAGTTATACAAATGGAGTTGTGCTTCATTGGCAATATTCCTCTCTCTGCTGGCTACCCACTTACAAAGTAATCAGCTACACTTAGCTTCAACAGGAGGCTCAAGCAATCTGATGGGCACTGACTTTTCTCAGATGGAGTGCTTTGAAATGAGGAGAGACTCAAAGGACACTGCTGCTTTGCTGGGAGCAGGACAGGGTCACCTCTGAAGAAGGTGAGATTTTTTTTAGGACTTTCTTCGAAACAAAGAAGGCTACATTTTCAGCTCTGAAATCTCAGTAGCCTCAGGCTTTTGGAAAGCTCTGTTTCATTTAGGTTCTGGCATTTACTTTTGTTTGCTCGGGCTATAAAGACCTTTTTATTCTGATCCTCAGGAGCTGTTTACCATTCGGCACATGTGGTCTGCATCGCTCACACTACAATCTTTTGGGGACTTGGCAACCCTTTTTAGTTCTCTGATCAATGCTGGCTAAGGAACAATGGCAAAAGCCCATGGAATTCTCTTGCCCAAAATATGCTACCCCTGTTCTGATTAACTAGCAGCCTCAGCTAAGGTAGGGGTGGTTGGCTTGATTTTGGGCTTTTTTCAGCAGTGCTGGTGCAAATCTGGACTCACTCTACTGAACTGAAAGTAGATGTCAGTGCAAAAGGAGTGAACAACTTTGGTACCCACTTAGCACAGGAAGTTGAGATCTGAGCTTTGCTTTCTGCCCTGCTTTACAGCTTAGTGCTTCTGTCTACTGTCAGCACTTTCATTGGCTGCACATGGAACTGACCAAAAAATGCTTAAAGCTAGCACCAAGGTCTGTATCCTGCAGGATTCAGCCTGGACAAACTGCATTGAGTTAAACTGGAATCTTGTGTGCATGAAAACCAAAGTTTGGGCTTTGCAATAGCTCTTCTCTGAGCTCTCACTACTCGGCGTATCCAAGAATGGAGACTTGGCTTCAGCCCCTCTGTGCACAGTTGAGTGGAAGGGTGTTAATCCAGGGGGAGCAAACATCACCTTCCTGCAGCTATTCCATTTAGCAGCTTGGCAACTTGTCAGTCAGAGAAGGCACTTCCCATTGCCAAATATTGCACTTCAAATGGCTGGAAGAGGTGTTTGTGAAGGCAGGGGGAGAAGGAAAAAAGGACAGGCAGGGCTTGAGGGCTGGTGGCTGGGTAGGGAGGGCATGATGGTCATAGCTGCTGCTGGAAGCTGTAGTGGCTGCACGAGAGGACATGGGGACAAAGACAGGGCTGTTTGGGGCAGGGCAGCAATGCTTCACCTTGCTAGTGGAGGGGATGTAGAGGGAGGGTCAGTACCTCACTCATCTTGCAGTAATAGGATAAGGGGTAATAAAGGGGTTTATACTCAGAGTGGATCTAGAGAAGAAATTTTTATGCTGAGGGTGATGAGACACAGGAACAGGCTGTCCAGAGAGGTGGTCGATGCCCCATCCCTGGAAACATTCATGGTCAGGTTGGATGGGGCTCTGAGCAGCCTGCTCTAGTTGCAGATGTACCTCCTCACTGCAGGGGGGCTGGACTTAGATGGTCTTTAAAGGTCCTTTCCAACCCTAAACCATTCAATGAGTCCTGGGAACTGGGTCAGGTGCAGAACTCGTCCCCTTCTATTGAGGGTGATGTGAAGGTGTTGGGATCCCCAGCTTGGGGTGGAAGAAGCAAGAATCAAGTCTGTTACTGCCCATAAGCAATGGCCAACTTATAGTTACCCTTAGCTGGCCTTTGTACGTGCTTGATGGCCCACGTTTCACCCCAAATGCAGAGGTCTGCTCACCACAGGACTGGTGTGTTGGCTGTTCATGGCAGTGAAGGACTGAAGCCAGGCCCTCAGCAGTGACCTGGTAGGCTCGTGCTGCTGGAGCAGCTCCTGTGGAGAAGGAGCAGAGGTCCTAAGAGTCCTCACTGTGGGGCAGGCCCTGACCCTGCTGTAAAAAGGCAGAACACAAAACCATCCCCAGCCAGATGGCTTCCAGTTGCAAGAGCACTGAGCTGAAGTGCAGTCATAAAATACCTAGACAACATTTAATTTCACTGATGGTTTTGTGTGGCTTGTAGAGGTCATAGCTTAGCAATGCACCTGCCTAAAATTAGGCACACTGCTGCCTCTATGCCCTGCTTTGCTTTACTGAATTGGAGTAAGAAGAAGTCTGGTTCTCTTCCTATCAGTTTATTCAAGCAGCCAAGTGAAATAACTGTCCACTGTGCTGGCTGGCTTGCACCTCTCAGACTCTGCTTAAAGGAAAAAAAATAAAATAAAAACTAGAGGGTGAGAGTCATGGCAGGGGGAAAGTCTGTCACTTCCTCAGGAAACACCTATAACAACAGCACTTGGAAAAAATATTTAAGAAAACCTCTTCTGTTTTGATTTTTTTTTCAAACTTCATCTCTGCTCTAACTCCACAGCATTCTTCTTTTATTTATTTTTCTTGAGACATGGTCCAATTTTTATTTTTTGCTGAGTTAAATGAGCAGTAAGTAGTAATCAGATGTTGACATAAAGTTGTGTGTACACCTGCTGCCTGCCTCGTAAAGAACAAGAATGCTTTTAGTTAAGAAATGGCAAGTAAACTAAAACACAGCAATTAAGATCACTAATAAGAAGCCTAAGCAGTTAAATGATATTTATTAAATTGCACAAGACTTCTGAATGACCTTTTTCATTTGATGGTACCTGATGAAAGCAGTTTTGATTTCAGACTGATTTGATTTCAGACAGATTTTGATTCAGTTTTGATTTCTGACTCCAAAATCTGGTATTCTTCAAGGTTTTGCCAGTCAAACCATGTATTTGAAGGAGCTTTTAGGTGAAGGAGAGAGAAGCTGTTACACATTAGTGTAAATTCTGATGTGCCCAGGTGTGGGTGTGTGCCAGTTGGGCATGTGGCTGTTGGATTACTGATTCCTCGTTGAACTCTTAAAAGGTGTAAAATTACCCCTCAGTGCCCCAGTCAGAAGCACTCGAGGCTTACAGATGAGTGAGCTGTAGACACGTGGCCACCTGTGTCCCCAGGGGCACCCAAGGGGTTGAACAGAGGGTCTGCAGGGCCTGCAACATGTGGGTTGCTCCGATTTCAAAACCAGCAGCAGGCTTGCTGGCTGAGAGCTGGGGTGGGTCTGAGTCCAGCAGGACCTGTGGGGCTTTCTCACAGTTTCTATGGGCCTGAGGCACCTGGGAAAGTGACAACGAGCTGCAGGGTGAGTGTCTCTCTGCTCCTGAGGGGACTCTTGCTGAGAGATGCTGTCATTTCTTTTTTAATCTGAGGAAGCAGAACAGGTACACAGAGCACCTAAAGTGCAAAATGGAGAAGCTTGAGGTTCTTAATATAAGCAGTAATGACACTCTAGAGAGCTTCTGGAGAGTTCTTTGGGTGGCTTTCAAGACAAAGGTGTTTTAGAGTGAAGAAACTATCAAGAAGGGCTGGGATGGTGCTGCTGGAATTTGACTGTGCTTTCTTGAAGGCTTAAGGCAAATCCAATGTGAACTTTGGGATGGTAAAAACCGAGTACTTAGAGTGAAGGGGAGAAGAGAAAGGAGGAGGGAGATGGGGAAGAAAGGAGGCAAATGCAGTGGGAACAGAAGTTCCTCCTCTGACTGCTATAGGAGACTTGAATGAAGCTGGGGAATTGTGAAGGTACCTGAGTTCTCCTTCAGGTACATTACATGATGGGGTAAGAACAGTCTGATGGAGACTCAGCAGCAGCTCTAATAATATCAGAGTCAAATTGAGGGGCCTCCTAAATGGGTAGATCATTCTTCCCTTTGCTGTGTCCAGGTATTAAGCCCTATAACTGACTGAGCAGATTCTGCTTCTCTTGTGTGCTCTGCTTTCATACCAAATGTGATCTTTGAGTGTTCTCCAAAGACCTTTTTATTTGGACTAATACAGTCTTCCTAGTTTCAATATTGTCTGACTTACTATGATCAGTTTTCTCAAGCAGACTACTTTGGACTTGTGCTGGGCAGTGTAAAGCATCAGGCCTCTCTGCAACAAGACCAGACTGAGTTCAGAACTGTGACATGTCTCTGAACAGCATGTCAGACTTTAATGGTTTTCCAGTCAAAAAAAGTAAGTCACAGCAAAGGGTGAATTTGATCTCCTCACCATGGGGTGGAGGGAAAAAGAAAGGTGGTCTTGAATTTCAAGCATGAGACTTGAATGTCTTTGAACTGAACCTCTGGGCCAAGAACAATATCTGAGTAACAGGATATGTGATATGAATTTTACAGCCTATAACTGCTTCCTAGATAAGACAGACACTGATAAGCTGTACTCCTGAGGTGTACTCCGAACTCAAGGCATTCTTGGTAACCTCTCAGTGGTCCCTTGCCACACACTGAATACCACCCAGCTCACTTACAGGCTGTGCTAGTGCCTGGGGAGTCTGGGAATTCATGGCTATTGGTGAACATGTGTTACTCCACATGACTGTTTTGATCATGAGGCTAACGTGGACTGTCACAGTGCAGAATTAGGCTCTCCAAGCAAGTATGGTCCTGGTGGTGTCTGATGGTAAGATCCTGGGGGCTCAAACTGCAAGGCTGGACTGTGGAGGGCAGCCACTCAGTGAGCAGAGGGCCAGGGCACAGTCTGCTGTCACACTGAGCAAAGAGGATGTCAGGAAGAGGGCAGGCTGGAGCAGGCTGGGCTGGTAGTTGGAACGTGGACAGCATTTCTGAGCTGAAAAAGTCCAGTCTATCAAAAGGCTGCTTGACCAGCCTGCATTCCCCCTGCTCCTTTTTCCACCAGAGAGTTTGCTTGTACAGCAGCTAAAGGGGGTGCCAGGACAGAGCTTTGCTTGTTCATGTTTCAAAGAGCATTGCAAGGAATGTAAGGAAGTTGTGGGACATATTAATCAAAGAAAATTCATATTCAGGGTTTTGATTTATACCTGTGCATTGGACACAGATCATGCAGGCTGGTAGATTGACATTTATGTTACAGGCTATAAAACTTCTCACAGGGATTCTGCCCTCTGCCCCTTCCAGCCACATCAGGCTGGAAGCAGCTCATGTCTGTGTCCCAGATGCCTCACATGAAAGAGGGTCACTCAGCCTGTCAGGAGGCAGTTCTGAACTCAGAGTTGCTCTCTATCTTCTTCCTCTTCTCCAGCCCAAATCTGTTCACTGAAGGCCTAGGACATCAAACAACCCTTGTCCAGGACCCAGCCCTGTAACAGAAGAGTGCAGTCCCTAAATCTAAAAGAGTCACTCCAGTGAAAAAAGCAAATCCACTTGCCACATCTGCAACCTTCAGCTGGGATCTCAAAGCTAAAAGAACATTTCTGTTATCATTAGTGCCCCTTTGTTGAAGGTCTGGATTTCTCATAGGAAACCCTGCACTAGGACTGGTTGCAGAAGATAGAAAAGAGAGCTGAGTAACACCATGTGTCACAGTGCTGCAGCATGCCCTCTGCCTGCAGCTCACAGCACCTTCAGCACACAAGGGAAGTCCACCACCTTGCCCCCAGAACGTATGCTCATGCTTGTGACTCTCCTGGGGAGATTAGGAGCCAATCCCAAATTCTGAGCTCCCATTACCAACCCAGCTCATTCATGAGGCCTCAAAAAATGCTGGCAGCTTTGATCCTTTCAAGTCCTAGCATATAACTGGGGATGCCAAGCTCTGACTTCAAAGTCTGTCAGTCCCCAGATCCATAAACTGATCAACAAGCACTTGCATGTCATCATGCAGAAGGTCTGATGAAGGGGTGGGGTGGGAGCACATTCCTTCCTTCCCAAAAGCTCCTGGGCCGTGCCTGCAGGAGGCTGGATGCTTTGGTGTGATTGCTTCTGGTCTTTTCTTTCCTTCTTCACATTGTAAATTATTAAGGTGACAGCATCAAAGATCAGAGAGAAGCACAGGAAAAAAATCTCAAGTAAATGCTTTATACTCCTCTGTCCAAAGAGCTCTGCTTGCTTTGTGGGTATGGGGCTGTATTCAGCCACAAAACATCCCTGTAATAGTTTACAGCTGGGGAAACTGAGGCAGGGGGCTGTTAAAACGTGACTTGGCTACAGCATCTGCAGAGTCTCTGCCAGAGCTGGGAGGAGTGTTCTGTCCCCTGACAGCTCCTCTGCATCTGCAGGAGCTTGCTTCCTCCAGCAGCTTGCCAGAGGCTACCCCAGGGATACCCTGCTCCTCCAGGGCCTGTGCTCTGCAGCAGGGCAGTGCTGCTCCCATGGCAACCCATGCTCAGCACAGCAGACCCCTCCACACCCACACTCAGCCCGCTGGCCACTCAGCCTGGGCCCCTGTCTCCAGTGTGTTACACGTGCCCTTACATCTCTGTGTGCCCATCCCAAAACATCCTCGGCCTTTTCTGCCAAGCTGTGGCCCAGAGAGGGAACTGGGTCAGGTGCAGAACTTGTCACCTTCTATTGAGGGTGACGTGAAGGTGTTGGGATCCCCAGCTTGGGGTGGAAGAAGCAAGAATCAAGTCTGTTACTGCCCATAAGCAATGGCCAACTTATAGTTACCCTTAGCTGGCCTTTGTACGTGCTTGAGGGCCCACGTTTCACCCCAAATGCAGGGGTCTGCTCACCACAGGACTGGTGTGTTGGCTGTTCATGGCAGTGAAGGACTGAAGCCAGGCCCTCAGCAGTGCCCTGGTAGGCTCGTGCTGCTGGAGCAGCATGAGGGAGTTCTGATCCATCTCAGACTCTCCCAATGGTTAACCTTTCACTTGGTTTTGCTTATTGGAATGGGAAGGGGCAAATGTTTAGAGATGCTCTTGGGGGAGACTTTCACCAAGCTCTGCTCTTCCCAAAGTTGGCTATAGCAAAAGCTTCGGGAGCCTGTCACTGCACATTTGGAAATGCCCAGAGCACCTGACCTAGCATGACTGCAGCTCCCTGACTGGGGCAGGGATGTCTGACGTCCTGAAAAGCCATGCCTGCTCCAGCCATCTACCTTTAGAACTTCATAATGTGGCCTGCAGCCTGCTCAGTGGGTCCCATCCCCTGGAATGGGTCTTCTCGTAGCCTTGTTAGTCCTTCAGCCTCCTTCTGCTTTCCCTGGGAAAGGCTAGTCAAGGATTTCCAAATAAGGTGGGAGTTATTGTTTAATTGTGAGAGGTAAGCAAGAGACTCTCTAACATGAGTTAGGCTTCACAACACCACTTCAGGAAACACCACAAAAGGATTGTTTCCTTCCCTAGTCTGTCCCCCACTCCCACTTGAAACCAGAGATCCAGGCACCTCTGGGGTGCAGCATGGCACCCACTGAGCAGCACATGGGGAAGCCACCTGCCTGGGTCACACCTGGACCAGGAGAGGGGTTTGTTCCTCTTGGAAGGCTACAGAGAGAGCAGGAAACTGTAGCTGGCCCAGAGGGAAGGTCCAAGGCAGGGCTCTGAGCTAGGACAAAGGTTGCTTGTGCTGAGAAAGGCAGTCAAAGGTGAGCCGAGGTTTCTCACAGCCCCTGTCTGGAGGTTGGTTGTTGTTGGCTCTGGGTAGGTTTTTGGGTGCTGGAGGAAGTAGGTGCCCAGTGAGAGGTGATAAAGTTGGCTTTCCTGGCAGATCCTACATCTGTGCCCAGATGCTGGTGATGTCTTCAGCTTGTGCTTGTGCCAGAAGGGTTTCTGTGCTGCTGAGTAGGGTCTAAGCTTTGATCAGGAGCAGAGAAAGGCTTGGCTGCAGAGACAGCCTCATCCAGCACTGAGAGGGCTCAGATCTCAAAGGCTCCTCTTCCATTAGTATCTATTGCTTGGGTACCAAACTGAGGCTTTGGGGACTGGCCGTTGGCTATTTTCTGATGTTGGTACACACCATACAGCTGTGGAAGAAAACCTGGTGAGTACTGGTTTAGATCTTGCATTATAACTTCCAGTGCTGTGTGCCCTTCACAGAAATTCAGCCCCATGGAAAAAATCAGCTTAAAGGAAAGGTTTAAGAGTGTACCCTTCATAACCTCACCAAAAGGATGAAACAAAAATATCTGGTCTCTGAAAAGGACACATTAAGGAAATCAGATTTAGAAGAAGAGGAAGTTTTTCCTCCTAGAAGTTTTATACATCATGAGAAGGTGAAGCCTGCACTTCTTGGGTACATAGGAAGCAGACAGTGGAGGTGGAAACCCTCAGTTCAGCCTGCTGTAGGGAATGTAGAATCCAGACCCAGGCTGAAGTGCTTCAGCCAGGCTGCACCCGAATCCCCTGGCACTCAAGCAGAGAAAAATCCTGTCTTTTCTACTTTTGGCTCTGTCTCACCCCTGTGTCCCAAAATGCTTAGTCCTCCTCAACTCCATTCTCAGCCTGGTTCCTGCAGCCTTCACATGGAGGGGGACACACAAAATTAGCATATATAGTTGGACTGATAAAGACAGTTCATACAGAGCTTTCAGACTGGAGGGAGATTCCTAATGTGCTGCTGGTAATATGAGAAACTTAGCTGAAAAAATCTAAAACATTAGCTGTTGGAGAGAGAGTGGGAACATCATGTTCCCCAGCTGGTGGATTTAGTACTTGGTGGAACACCCCAACCACTGGCACCCCATCTGCCCTGGGCCTCCAGCCTCTCACTGTGTCCCTTTAATGCCATAACCTCTGGATTCTTAAAACTGGTGGGTGCCTGGATCTGCTGATCAAGTTATAGCCCCAGTGCTATTTTTATCTACTTATTTAACAAGCAGTCTGAAGAGCTGTAACAGGCAGGAAATAAAGTCCCTTTAAAATACAGAAGGGGAACTTTTAAGAGGGAGTTTGTTAAAAACAAACCATTTTTAGTTTCCAGTAGTCTGCTCCTTCCCATCCCCTCTGTGATCCAGAGTTTTACCAAAGATGAACTTGTTATGGTTGTAGCCTTATGGGCCCAGGAGTCTGTGACCCAACTTCCCACGAGCTCCTGGCATCACTGCTAAGACCAGGCAGCAGCAGCCTCAGAGAGTGTCTCTGCAGCCAGGCTGGGGGGAATCCAGAAAGAGAAAGACTGAGGAAATTGCTTTTCTCTCTCTTTAGGGTATAAAATGTTCTCTTCTTTCAAGTTAATTTGTTCTGCGAAAGTTCCCCTTGAAATAATTTTCCAACTACTTTGAAAGATCAAATAGATTATATTGAAAGCTACTGTAAGATGAAGTGCCCATTTGGATTTAATAAATGCTGGTTTATAGAGCTAGCCTCATTATTTCTTTGGGATAAACCTATGGAGAATGGAGAGGAGGAAAGATTTTAATGTTTCTGAAAAATTTATCCCACGAACAGTAAAAACATACCATAGAAATATACTAGCCACAAAAATGACATCTTAAACACAGTATTTATGACTTTCTATATTTGTTTTGCATAAACTTTTCTGGTTTCTATTACACAGATTGATTTATGGAGTTTATCTGGAATAAATGTAGTGCATATTTAAAACAAACAGAGCCCAAATCTGCTAAGCACCCAGGACCTGTAAAACCTCTGTATAGTTCAACCTGGGACCCCCCAAGTCCCTTTTAATCAGAATATCTTTTTCCATAAGAAAAACAGACAAAAATAAGAAAAAAGTAGATTAAGAAAAGCATTTTGTGAGAATATATCTAGCCAGTGTTTCGACTAGAATTGGTCTGAACTTTTTATTCAGTGTCTCGTTCTGTTCCTTAATGAAATGTTCTTTATCCACATGGAAATTTTACCACGAATATCCTTTTTCACAGATTTGTTTGGGACATGTGGGGAGCTGACAGGGGCTGGAGGGGATTGAAAAATTCTCAGAAAACATTTTGGTTTTACTGAAATTTATGTAACTTTGGAAGGATACACCAAACTAGAAACTTCTTAGTAATTTTTCCATTAACTTGAACTTTCAGAAGTGAAAGGGAAGCAAACAAGGAGCAATGTGCCTGTAAGCCATCAGAGCTTGATTTTAAATGAACTAGTTGTGTATTTTAGCAGGTTGGGGGGGAAAACAGTAAAAAAAATAAATTGTATTTATTGATTTATTTTTAAAGCACATAATTGCATTTATCTCTGCTTTCCTCCTATTCCCTTGATGGGTTTGGCATCTGCCCTGTTCCTTCCTGTAACTGGATTACTTGTGTACTTTCAGTGCATTTCCAGATTGGCTAAAATAATACTTTTTCTGTATATTTTAGAGTGGGTTTGCAAGTCATCACAGCACAAAGATTCTCTCAGAAACCTAACTGATGTCTTTACATGCCCACAACAAAGCACCTGGGACTTGAATACCCAAAACCAACGCAACTGCTTGTAAGTGATCTGCAGACTGGTAATTATTGGGTGAATAAAATATAGAATTATCCTGAATTTGTTATTCAAAACTTGCTGGCGGATAAAATCTGAGGTTTGTCAGCTTTTAAATAACTTTAAGTTCTACTTTAAGCTGCGTTTGCTGAAAACATGCCTGCTGCCACAGGGTCTGGGTGTCTGCAGACTGGAAGAGTGTCTGCTCATATTCTGTTCCTAACTCATCAGTGGGTCATTCTCCCAAGTGTGTCATCCTTCCAGAAACCATCTGGTATTTACTGTCATGAGGCTAATTTTCACAAACTATCTAGAATTATCTCTGTAAGAAGATCTAAGGTTATAGTCAGGCTGCTGTCATCCATGCTAAATGAAATGAGGAGATTCCCAGCTGTCTCCCATATACTGGCCTGACCAGTATGACCTATATGGGCATTCCCTAACCCATTCTGATCTAGAGGGGGAATCTCTTCCAGGTTAGCCTCAACTCAGCCAGCTGCAGGTGTAAACTGAGCTGTCCAGATCAAGTCCTACCTGTAGAGTTGTTCTGCCACAGCAATAAATGGCAGAAGAGAGGGATATTTTTAATTTAATCCAGCATAGCCTCAGCATTGTCACAGCCCAATCCACATTAAGCTAGGCTACACTGAAGGGTGTGCTCACACAAGCTGTTGGTCTCACCATTGACCATGTTTGGTGGATTAGGTGTTTGTGTGCTAGGCTTCTGCCCAACAGCTTGTGCTATCCCCTTGTGACTCCAGTGTAATCTCTTGTCTGTGACTCCTCTCAGCAACCCCCTGTTGCTTGGGCATAGAAAGCACTGAGAGCACCGAGGCAAGTTGTCCCTCCCACCTTGCAAGCAGGGAGACTTGTGCCTAAATAAGTGGCAGCCCATAATTAGGCACCTCTTGACAGAGAAATAATTGTCAGTGGCACATGAGTGCTGATGTAATTGGGTTGAGGAAGCATCTTTTTCAAGCTGGCTGAATACAGAGCCACGGGGAATGGAGCCATGGAGAACAGCATTAAGAAACAAATCCTTCCTACAGCCTGTGTGCACAAAGAGCTTTGATCCACAGCTGTTGATTGCTGAAAGGACACACAGATCACTCTAGCAAGGTGTTCTATGCTTCCTTAAGCATCTGACACTGCACTCTGGCACGGGAAGAGCTTTGAGATGGCTGTGTTTGACCCAGGCTGCCCCAGGCCAGCTTTATTTGTAGTAATAGTTATCTGTCTCTCAGGGGTTGCAAGTGTGGGCTCTGATGGAAGTTTTGTGTATTTTGAGTTGCCTGTTCTTGAGAAGTTATCTTGAGTTTCAAAGAGCAGAGCTGATTAACTTTCCTTTGCCTTGCTTTGCTGGAGGAAAACCTGGGCTGCCTGCTTCCCAATGTGCTGCTTGTTGTAGTTTACAGCCCTGTTCAGAATAGCATGGTGTTAAGGAGTGAAATGCTGCAGGTGGTAGAATGTCTGCAAATTTGTAGGAGAAACTGGAGCTCCATTGCCCTGTGCACTTAATCTCTGGGCATATTGGCAGAACCCCAAATGTGCCCGGGAGGCCGGGAGTGAACTTTGAATAGCTAAGCTGGGACCACTGTTCTTGGCCAACATGGAAGTCAAAGCCACGTGGAAAGAAGGGATGCTCTGAGGTGGGGACAGACACACGTTTGTGTGGGCAGCTGACCTGCAAGATAGTAGGGCTGGTTTGAATTTGGGAAGGAATAAACAACAAATGGATGACCACACACACATAGAGGTTCACCCCACAACGTACCCTGCGTTGTTCCTCTTATTTTCTCCCTGGTGCTTTACTTCTCCAAAGTTCATCTTTTTCTTCCCCCCACGTTCAGAGGCTCTGCACCTCCACACACTGCCCTGATGTCTTTCAGGCAAGCAGAGAATATGGAGCTATAGGAAGAAAACCCCAAAAAGCCAGCAAACAATTATGGTTTTGGACTATTCAGATAGAACTCAAGTTCACCTGCCTGCTGGTGAGTGCATGTAGAGTAGCTGTGAGCTCTGGCACCAGTGATTTATCTAGGGAGCTGTGAACTCTGAGGCCTCAAATGGCCTTGGTGAAGCTCTTTGGCAAAGTTGTGTCTGCAGGGATGGAGCATCTCTGACTAGTAGAGATGATGGTGTGTATCTGGCTGAGTAGCAGTGCTTCAGTGTGGCCTGACAGCAGGGCAAGGGGCTGGGACAAGTTCATGTGAAGCTTTACCAGCAAAATTAATTGTTTTAATCCTTTCTACCAGCAGAATGGGCAGGGTTCCCCAGGAAAGCATTCACTGAGGCACAGACTATTGCTAGGGGTAAAGCCCAGGGAACCAGACCCCTACTTCCTCCTCCAGCTGCTAGTTTTCCCTCAGAAACCTGTTTTGCTCTCCTGGATAGAAATAACTGTGATGTACTCTCGGACGTGTCTTGTTTGTGTTGGCCCTCATCCAAAGCCTACTGATATCACAGGAACGTTTTGTGGGCACTTGGAAGGTTTTTAGATCAGATCCCAACCTTTGCAGCTACTTTTGTTTTCCTTCCTTCCAAGACTTACTGACCAGCCACCAAACTCCTGAGAAAATCAGCATGAAGTGTCAGTCAGGGTTCAGTTCAAGTGACAGCTAAATATGTCTCTCTGGAGATGAATGAGAGCTGGTGGGCCCGAAATGCAAACCTCAAACAAAGCCAGCCAGTGTCCAGTCTAGCTAGCTTTTAAATTGTACAGTAGCCCTCAGCCATTAACACTTCAGACACCACCCAGGGCTTTGGAGAGCCAGTTCATTTATGAACGTTCCTGCTCATGTCCTCTCCACACTCTGCTCACAGGATTGCCCCCTGGGTTGGTCAGACCATGGCTTTGCCAGTAAGGATGAAGAACAGTCCTGAAGTGCTTTGGGAGAGACAGCAGGATCCGGTGGTGGGATGCAGAGGTTTGGACTCTCACCTGCTCTGCTAAGCTTGTGCTCTCCAGTTTTGAGTGAGTCCTGGCTCTTCTCCTCTCTGGAGGCTGGGAGGGCTCAGACACACATGCCTGCCCCTTGTGGGCTGTGGATACAACAGGCATGGTGTGGTTCTGGGGCTAGCAGAGAGTCTCTGAATTCACAGTGCTCCACTGCTAGTCCCCCATTGCTGGCGTGTGCCTGAGAGCCAGTCAAGGTCTTGGATCTTTGTGCTCCAGGTGTTACCCTCTCAGACCAGAAACACTCTGGGCTGTGAGCTGGAGGAGCAGAGCTGCACTGAGGGCTTTTCAAAGTCTGTCTTTGGGTTCTCTGAGCATAAGAGTATGCAGGGCCCATGCCTTTGACTCAGATTTCCCACACCAACTGACCTGCCCATTCCTCTTGCTTGGTTTGGAGCTTTCCTCTGGTTCCTTGATTTAAAAATGCTCTTTAGGGCAAAATAATCCAACCAAGTTGTCTTTTTTTTTCCTGTTCCATGGACAGACACAGTGCAAGCAGAGTAAGCATAAATTGCACCACACTTGTTGCTCACCAGCTGGCCAGGGGAGAACAGTGCTTGCTTCTGTCTGGGCTGTGGGGCTGGAAAGGTGAGGCTAGCAGCAGGAGTCAAGACAAATAGGAGCCTGTTTTTGATTTGCCATCTGACCCCTGCCAGCTCAGAGCACCCTGTCTGTAATGGTGACCTAAATTAAGCCCAAATACCATCATCAAGGCTGTTGCTTTCTCTCACAATGCAAGTGTTTCCAGGTACTTAGCCAGAGCCTTATAATCCACCTCTAATTACATTCTTGTTTGTGTCTGCTGTCATGCTGGCTTGGTTTTTCTGTGGTTTAGGTCCAGGAGCATGCCTGACCCTTTGTGCTCCCAGCTGGTGTGCACAGACAGCAAGGGGCATCCACGGCTGACAGCTGAACTGCTGGAGGAAACTCAGTGCTGGGCTGTGTGTCTTTAGTAGCCTAAATATCATGGGAAACATTTTGGCTTGTTAAATTCTTGACTGCACAGCTCTGCCGTCCACGGTAGGTTCACTTGATGGAAATAGCTCTGGCAGCAGCCCAGCAGCAAGAACACTGCTTTCCTCTTACATGGGAAAGGAGACAAAGGCCTGGTGTTCCTGCCCAGCCAGCTCTTGCCTTTTTGATGGCAGATGACCAGCATCTTTCTCTGACTGAGCCTAGGTGCAGCGTTTCAGCTATGAAGCTGAAGATTAGATCCTTGTAAATGAAATCTGGAATTGATTACACGTAATTAGCACAGATTTTTTCAGTCAGGGTGCTGGAAGGGCCAAGATGGGATAACTTGGCTGGTGACACCACGTGTGGTTCCACAGTGTTAGCTGTGACAAGCCTTGCCCTGCCAGGCAGCGTGCTGGGCAAACCCTTGGTGAGAGGTCAGCGTCTTGTCCCACAGGGCTCACACACAGGCACTTTTTATTCTGAATTACAAACCCTCTCCTCAGAAATACAGGGATGGTTTCTGAAGAGACCCAGCTGGGTGTATGCAAACCCATCGGGTTCTCTGGGGAGCAAAACTGAGTCTTCACTTGTATGCCCCATGCTGGTTCTCCTCCCCCACTCTGTGCTGGGTGACACCACCACAGCAAGTGGCAGAGACTCCTCGGAATGGCTGTGGAGGAGAACCCTAGTCCATATGACTGGAAGAGCAGTTCCAAATATAATCTCTGCACTGTCCTATCCTTTGTTTGTCTGCTGTGTTTTCTCCCTGTGCCAGGAGTTCTGGAAGTGTGTGCTGTGATTGTGACACTGGGGCAGAGGAGCCAGGCAAATCCTTCACACACACACACTCCCAGCAAACCAGACATCCGGTATTCAGAAAAAACAGTGTGAAGAGATTTGGGAAATTCAGTGCTCATGCCAAGACATTTAAGAGGCATCTTGGTTCAAGTAAAAGCCTCAACTCATTTCCATTTTAATTTTTTTTTTTTTTTCAGTTTGTTTTTCAGCTGGTGAGTTAAAGTTGCTTCGAAGGAGAATGGGTAATTTCTGTTTCCAGCTCATCAAAGGGGAGGTGATTTGTCTGCCACTTACATTTCAATGTGCTGATTTTCACCTAAATATTTTCTCAGTTAATGAACAAGCATTTTATTGATGGCAGAGTGTTTTGTTAAAGTTTCCACCTATCCCTAGTAATTCACAGAAATTAAAGTGGGCAACTCTTTGTCTTAAACTATTGAGTTCAATTGTTAGGGAGCAAAGGCAGCCCCCCTACTCCACTACCCAGTGCCTGGGTTAGCAGTGGTTGGAGGGAGACAGTGGCCATTCAAGAGAGGTGTCAAACTCCAGACTCCACTGCTGTCTCCTGGCTGCATCACCAAGTGGCACTCAGAGGGCTAAAACCTACAGACACCATGCTCTGTAGACTGGACACTATTGGTCAGCAGCCAGTAAATTCAGTCTTTGTTTGCTGGTTTGCTTTAGGGCCAGCAGTCATTAAAGGCAATGAGAATCTTGGAGTAAGACACAATTAGCTATCACTAAACACAGGAGTATGAAAATGGTTAAATTATTCCTTTTCAGCAGTAAAAGAAAGTAGAGTTGTATAGTGCATCTGTCCTGAAATGTATGCTTAGTTGTGGGATTGTGGTTTCTCTTTGGTCATGCTGTATATTTTTGAAGAGGAATTGAGGCCAATAGTATATACTGTCTTGGGTGTATTCTAGATTTATGTGGAATGGATTTGAGCAAGCATGACAGATGGGAAATAGATGGATTTCTTTTCCATGCAGATTGGCAGCTCTTTTACCTGCTAGCAGCTTCAGTAATGGAGGCTGGGCAATGACCAGGCATTAACACTTTCTGCTGCTCTGAGTGCTTTTCAAGAAGGGAGCAATTACTTCAAAATCTGCTTCCCTAGCAGTCAGACTAGTATTCAAAAACTAACTCCTAGTTCAGATTAATTTTGGTCACCCATTTTCACCCTGCAGACCGTTTCCAAACATGCTCATTGCTGGTCAAGATTCAGTTTCTGCCACATTTGGTCATACAAGCTCTCCTGCTCTGTTTGTAGAAAGGGTTGGGTTTTCATTTGGGGTCAACAACATGAGAATAGTCTAGGAATTTCAGGTTGTGAGTGCAGCTGGCATTTGTCAGGGGGAATTTAGGCAACAGTTACTGGCACAGCTGAACATCAGGAACTGGACCCACTTACTCTCGTAGCCCTAGAGAATGTCCTCAGTCTGGGAACTAAGAGAACTTCCATTGCCCCAGCAGAGAGATTGGCTATTACAGCTGGGGCTGTATGAAGAGGGGCTTCTCTCCATCCACAAGGGCTGTAGGTCACTGGTTGCTTTGAGAGGACTCAACTTGGTGAGCCCAGAGAAGTGCAGAATGACACAGATCTTGTACAGTTTCCCTGCTGAGATTCCCTGCCTTCCTCAGCCTTCTTACAGGATTCTGTTCTGGGAGGCAGAGGAAGAAACGCATTTCCAGAAACTTCACAACATCTTTTATGGAGAAGAGAGAAGTGGGAGAGTAACACCAGAACCACCCAGTGAAGTTTTTCATCGCAGTCAAGGTAGGTCTTAGAGTCACTGCACCTGTGGGAGGTTTTGGGGACACCATGTCAGCATCTTGCCTGCACTTTATCTTGGCACCTCTTCCCAAAGATTCAGGCACCTCACTGCCCTGAAAATCTCCTACCATCTCTCTGGAGGCAGCAGTTCTACATGGTAGTAGACCATGTTTCATGGCACATGCAGGGTGGGCAGCTTGCTGCTTCTCGAGCAGTATTAACTTCATCGATTAGGAATTCCATACCCTGGGAAACATCTCCAAAAATCAGTAGTGTAAGAGAGAAGTACAAAGGGGAGGTTTTATGAACCCTGGATTGGTACATCTGTTGCGTGCAAGATGCTGTAGTGTTGAAGGAGATGATGCTGACAGAGGTGTCTGCAGTTCCCTGCGTGTTTCCAGGAGATTCGAGCTGAGTTCTTGCGAGGTTGACTTTTCATCTTGCAAGCTTGGGTTCTTCTGTGGGGCTGTTGGCAGTTATTAAAACGCAAACCCCTTCTTGCCTACAAATCCGTGTGCTTGATCTTTCCAACCCAAATCCTACAAGTAACAGGCGCCTGTCCCCAGGGCAACTTGCTCAAATAACCACAGCTCTGCCGGAAAAAGGCCCGTTTGAGCCTCAGGGAATTGGGAGGAGAGGCTGAATTATTCCCAGCATCCAAAGACCAAGAGGTTCCTTCTTCTTCAGCGAATGTTTTCAGTTCCCACTTGGTGAATTATTGCTAGGGTTTTTTTTCCCTTCAGTGTTTCCATGAATGTGGTTCAGGCTCTGATCCAGGAAATGGGGGGGGGAAAAAAAAACCTCTGAAAAATGTATCGCACCATTTCAAAACTCAAGTGGAATTAATTAAATCCAAATTTCAACAGTGTGTCCAAAGTTGAGCTGGGCTCTAGACACACTTCAGAAGGTTTGATTTCAAAACAATCCCTGTGTGCACATGCACATGATTTAGGGAGGTTTCTGTGTATCCAGTACAAGGCAGGAACAGGGAGCTGCTGGGTACCTGAGCTTAGAGGGAAAAGGTAACATTTGCAGGACAGCCTGGAGAAAACCTTTATT
This sequence comes from Merops nubicus, assembly GCF_000691845.1. NCBI lineage: Eukaryota > Metazoa > Chordata > Aves > Coraciiformes > Meropidae > Merops > Merops nubicus. The sequence continues at coordinate 35,273 of NW_008610390.1, read as the reverse complement.
CTGCCTGACACACTTCAGAAGGTTTGATTTCAAAACAATCCCTGTGTGCACATGCACATGATTTAGGGAGGTTTCTGTGTATCCAGTACAAGGCAGGAACAGGGAGCTGTTGGGTACCTGAGCTTAGAGGGGAAAGGTGCAGGACAGCCTGGAGAAAACCTTTTTTCTGCCTGATTCAGTTTATCCTAATCCTTTGCTCAGCAAGCTGCAGACTGGAAAGAGAGTCAGGAAATAGTGTTGTGGAAAGGAGAGCCAAACCATTTGAAATGGAGATGCTGTGGCTGGTACACTGACAGTTCTGCTTGCTGGAGAAGAAAAAAGAACTAAGAGACAGTAGAGAAAGCGTAAAGGACATGAGGCTGGGGCTGAAGCAAAATAATTTGGCAATGAAAACTCTTCTGAATGGTGGGGGATGCAGGTCTCTTCCCAGCTCCACCACTGAAGGGGGGTTACCTTGGGGCTCTGAGTGCTCCCATCCCTCCATCTGTTAAATTAAGATAATATAATTTACTGCCCCAGGGAAAACACGATGGATTTAAAAAAATAATGCTGGTAGGGTGGAGCTTTCTCAGATGTTTTTCAAAGCCCAAATGCCAAATCCTTTCGTCGTTTTCATGCATGTGTCCCAGCTAGCTGTAAGAGAGTTACACGTGGGTCAGTGAGGAGCAGAAGGGGCTCTTTCATGTAATATTTAACAAATTCTTTCTGTCATGCTTGTTCCCTGTTTTTTTCACTCCTTGGGGAGGAAACCAGCATCTCTCATTTGCTTTTACCTTATGGTTTTGACCTGGGAGAAGGTTGAGGGGGAGGACTTCTTTTACATGAAAGATCAGTTATGCCTCTTTATTCTCTGCAAATGGGGAGATTTTGCATTTAAAGCCTGGGAATAGGGTTGGTTCTACCTCATTTTCTGCCAAGCAGCAACACGTGTTGCCAATATTTTTTCCTGTGGATCTTCTGCCTGGTCAGGGACGCTGTACATGAAGGTTATTATGTGGCTACAGAGACCAAAAGGTCTCATGTTCTATGGAAGTTCAGGTGCACTGTGAATTGATGAACTCTGTCACAGGAGATGAGAGCTGAAGCAGTTTACCAGCCACTGTTTGAGAGAAGGGAAGGCTTTCAGTCTTTAACTTTACCTCTACAAGAACAGTTTTATCAATAAATGTAAGTCACCCCTGTGCACTGTAAAGCAGGAGCTGTACCTTGAAATACTGTGGGGTTTGCTGGATGGGGATTCCACCTTGCCTGAGCAGGCTCAGAGTCCCAGAGCCCTGCTTGAACCCTGGAATTAAAAGAACTGAATTCAGGGTTCTGACAGGTCTGAGAATTTATCTTGCTGAACTCGATAGCAGCTAGACCTGCCAGTACAACAGGGGTACTGAGGGCTGAGATGAATGAGTTTGTTCCAAAGCCCTCCCAGGCAGATGTTGCCCCTGCTGTATTGCATACGGCTGTCTGCAGGCACAGAGTCAACTCCCAAACCTGAGCCAGCTGATAACAAGGGCAGGCAAGTGCCAGCAGGGTCTGTGTGGCATTACCCATCCACCTTTTCCTGGCAGCTCCAACACTGGAAACACATGAACCGTGTGGTTCAGAAGTTCAGGAGCTCAGCCAGTACAAGGGCCATGCTAACGTTTCTCCCTGGGAAACAGCTACTGACAGCCTCTTTGATGCCCCAAGCCTTTGGTGGGTAATTGGCATATCAGAAATCCATTTCCTCCTGCTTCCTTCTGCCTTGCATCAGCAGTGTTGCAAGGCACGTGGCTTGATGCTGCATGGCAGGGACACGGTCTGAAGCAGTGTGATGAAAGGGCCTCGGTGCTTTGTTTTCAGGCTGAAGAAACCCTCTTCCTTCCAGCTCTTTTCCCTTATCAACACCTAGGGGAGATTTGGCTTTGTTTTCATAATGTGAACTTGGCTGCTAGAGCTGGACCTGCATCACCCTGGTACACTAACCTGACAGCATCTGGACCCAAACCCTGCCCAGGCCATGAGTCTCCCAGCTCAGCCAGGGCCACCAGCCAGGTAAGAAGGAGCAGAGAGCATTTGCCACGGTGGAGGGAGGAGCAGGGAGGGCTGTGCAGATTGCTGCCAGGGCCAGCTGAGTGGGCTAAGACACATGGCTTTTGTCTCCCTTCTCTGTGCATCTCAGCAGTGCTGAAAGGGCTCAGCATTTCCTAGAAAAACCCAAGTGTCTTGTCCACAGCCCCTCCACAGCTATGTTTGCTGAAGGCACAGTTCTGCCCCTCATCCTTCCAAATCATGCTCTCCAATTCTTTGCTTTTTTGCTGCTTCTCACGAGTGTCACTTCCTTTCTCATCCACAGAGAAGAGCATGTGCTGGTATTACCTCAGGGGCAGAAGCAATATCAGCTATTTCTTTCCCCACTAAGCCAGGTCAGGAGGCTGCTGTGTGCCCTGGCACCCCCCTATCCCTGCGTTCTGCTGCTACCTGCAGGGCTCTCCTACTTTCCTGTCCTGAGGCTTCTCCTATTAGTTGGCCCACGTGTGTCCTCTGTCACTTTGCACAGGTACCCTGCACCCTGTTGCCTTGCAGGTTTTTAATGTCTTTCAGAGGCAAAAAGGAAAGAGAGAAATTTTTATCAGTATAAAAATACAAGAGTTTCATCTTCCTGTTTGACTGCTCCTGGGATGCTTTCACATGTGGGAAACATACCCAGACAATTAATCTTGTGCACCCACAGGGTGTAACTGTAAAACAGTGCATGACAGATAAAGATGTAGCTTCCCTCTCTATTGTGCTGTGTTTGGGGGAATTTTTGGAACTCCTGCTTTTGCTGTGTCAGGGCCAGTTTCCTCACCTGGACCTCCAGGCATATTCTAGTGGATATTAATAAAAGCAGATGCTATAGAACTTATAAAAATTGCATATTGGGATGTTTTCTCCCTGCTGTTACCCTTTGGAGCAGGGAGGTAGCCCAAGTCAGCAGAAAGCATGGAAGAAGAGCTGAGAGCTGATGAGAAATGTCTCAGAGCACATTTGTTCTAGTGGGGCCTGAAATGAAGTGGTTCAGGCCACGTGTCACAGGGTGCAAGTAGTGTGAGTGAGCAGGCAACAACTTGTCCATCTGAGAGTCCTCTGCAGCAGCTCTGGGAAACTCATATAACAAGAGCACATGCAGCTGCCTCAGGTGTTGGGGGCAGGAAACCTCTAAGTGTAGGAGCAGTGCCTGCTCATTTGTGTCTCCTGGCTGAGCTGACAAGTTCAGACTGCCACTCCCCTGAAGTTCTGCAGTCTTGTTATCCAGCCCAAATACTCCCTGTCCTCTCTGCCATTCTCTGTGCATCCTGCACCTTTCTGAGTTCTTCCCAGTATCCTCTGATTCTGTGTGTTACAAGCACATCTCACAGAATGGAAGGGACTTCTGAGGATCACCTCATCCTAACCCCCTTGTCCAGGCTAAAACAGGTTCACCTAGAGCAGGGTGGACAGGAACTTGTCCAGGTGGTTTTGAAAGTCTAAAAGAAGGAGATTCCACAACCTCTCTGGGCAGCCTGCTCCAGGCTTACTGTTCTGTTGCATACTGTTTATTACCTGCTTCTATCCAGGCTTACTGTTTCCATGGATGGGATTCAGCCTTTATGCAGAAGACCCTATGGATGTTAATCCTTAGGGGACTTCAAGAGGACATAGCACACAGACACTCCCACGTGAAGCTGAGCCTGCTGGGCACAGCAGCCCACTTGGTATCAAGCTGCCTTGTGCAAATTATCATCTGTGTCTCTTGGGCTGTATGAGCTGGGCAGGGGCTGTGGGCAAAGGGGGGAGCAACACGATGGCCTGGGGTTTAACATGTCTGTCTGCTCTGTATGGTTAGAACTGAGTTTGTGCCCAGTGCAATCCAGATGTGTGCCATCCCCCAGCATCTGTATCTTTCTCACACACGTGCACACTGCTCTGGGGTCTTCCAGCCCTACCTCCCTACACAGCCAGAGAGGAGGGACCTGGGCAGGCAGTGAGGATCCAGGCAACAGGCACTGCTGCTTAGGCAGTAGGCAAATGTTGTAGTAAATAACACGTGTAGCTTTGTTATTAAGCTTGATCTTGTTAGGGGGGCAATAAATGTTCCCTGTGATCATTTTTCTTGTAGAATATCAACACAGGATAAAATTGTTGCTCTGGCTTTGCTCTTCCTGCTCATTAGAGCTCCATGCTGCTTCGTGCCATGGCCTCAATCTGTTGCTGTTTGCCATGACAGCTGCATGTCCCCTGTGTCCTTGAGATTCATCTTGCACATGATAGATGCTGGCAGTTCTTGGGTTTTTCTTGTCCCTTCCCTTCTGCTCCTTCTCATTTTTACAAAACCAACTTTGCAGCAAAATTGTGTTTAATTTAAAAGAGATGGTTTGGGCAAGATACCTGTTCACTGGAAAGCAAACTCAGGCACATCTGGCATTCATTGCCTTCTAAAGGCAGAGAAATGACACAACTAAAATGCAGATACCCAGGATTTCCAGCTACTTTGCAGGGGATGTTATTTTAGCAAATTGAACTCAGATATGTTCTGCTTGCTCCTAGCAATAGCTCTGGATATAGTCTGGGCTGGGCCACTTGTTTAATTGTATACCACTAACAAACTAGCTTTTCTTCATAAAATACTTCTTTTCTCTCTCTCTCTTCATCTGCCTTCGTTTTCTTTGCACAGGGTAGCTGCTTTAAGTCCTGAAGACACTTCTAGAGCCATCCCCTAGTCACCAGCTTCCACGTTTCTCCAGAAGAAGCTGTTGTATCCCATCCAGAGCCAGGTATGTGTGCTGTACCTGGGGGAGCTTCAGCTGGGGACAGAAGAAGCACTCACCTCACCCCCGATTTCTAGGCTGATTGACAACAGGGGCTCTGTAGAATCACTTGGTCTGGTTATCTAGGCATACAAGTGGGAGTGAGAGAGATGCTGCCCCCGAGCTGGGCTGGTGGTGTGGAGCAGAGGAGCTGAATGGTGCCCTGATACCCTGGAGATGTGTGGAGCAAGCCCATCTAGTCAGTCCTTACAGAACAAAAGCCAGCCCTTTCTAACACCTCAAAACACTAGAGCTTTATTTGAACTTGAAGAGAATAAATGAGTCTTTGGCACAATGTGGGGAGAGTGGACTGTGCTTCTAGCTGCCAGCAGTGCATACTTGCTGATTCAGGAAGGAGCAGCAAGGCCCATCCCATGGACAGAGTCAGGCGTGAACCCAAAAAACTCCTGGCTTTGCCCATGGAGAGACTAAGCTGGATCCTCTAAACCAGAGGCTACTTTATGAGTAGTCAGAAACTGGGCCACACACAAACGGGGTATGGGAGGGTAGCAGGGCACTCTGCTCCATTTCTTTTGCTGAGAGATCTTCAGGTAGGTCAGCCTGGGCCATGCAAACCTCTGCCCCAGCAACAAATAGATCCCCCTACAGTGACCCCCTCATCTGTACACGACAGGCTTCATGTCAGCTGCCTCAGTCTCCCCACGTCCCCCCAGTGCTGGCAGTGAGAGGGTCCAGATCAGCATGCAGGGCAGCAGTATAACCCTGCCTGTTTCTCTCACTCCCCTATTTGCCATTTCTGGCTGAATCCTTCACTCCAGCCATATCTTCCTCTGGGAACTGATTGAAAGAGCCTTAATAGTTTAATCCAAATTGCCCTCCAGTTCCCTGGTGATGCAATTAATTGAAAGCAGGATTTTTACCTCTCTGTTCTGCTGAAGAGCATCCCCTGGCTATCAGGCTCTCCTGCTGTGAGATCTAAAAATCACTGTGCAGGCAGCCAGTGGGCTGTATTAGCTTGACTTTGTATGGGGATAATCCAGCAAGACATCAGATACCCCAGCGTGGCAGTCCCAGCCTCAATCAGTCTCTCACATATGTGGGCTATTGCAGTTTAGCATCAGGAGGTTTTTCATCCAGCACTGAAGCTGTACCAAACTGAAACATTTTTTTTCCCCCACAGTAATCTGCCATGGCAAAGTCTCCTAGTGCCTCCCCATGACAGATCTTCTGTTGGGAATTTCTGTGAACCTGCTCTCCTTGCCACAGAGGTCATCAATATTAGAGGCAGAAGACAGTCAGGCCTTTTCTAGAATGTGCTGAAATGCAGTGAATCCCATGGGAAAATATTGTGCCTGATACAGCCAAAGTAACTCTAAGGAGACAAAACTTGAGCTGACAAAATTCTGTGCAGATTGGTGTGAGCCTGGGGTGAAGAGAGAGACTGTGGCACAGTGCACCTCAGTTTACCCGTTTGACAGGGAAGACAGAGACTGCAGAGCTCAGGGCTCTGCTTCCTCTTGCCTCTCAGATTTAGTTGTGAACAGGAGAGAGAGATTTTAAGAACTTGGTCCTGTTGCCATAAGCTCTGACCAACAGTGTCCTCCTGCCCCCACGGCAGTGAGAGCAGACTGTGGCAGATACTTTGCAGGTGGACTGAGCCAAGACTGAGTCCCAGTTTGGCTGCTTTTCCTTACAAAAGGGAAGGCATGTTTTGGTTTTCCTGGGCTGTCTGCAGCACCTCTCTCTCCAGTCTGGGAGAGGTGCCAGCTCCTTCAATGCCTTTCCCCAGTGAGCTGAATTACTCTCTTTCCTTAAACCTGTCTTGAGCTCTCAAAATAGCATCCTCAGGTATGACATGACCCATTCTGTTGTGCTGCTGTCTGCTGCAGACAGTCTCCCCTCTCTGCTTATCTCCACTTCAATTTCTACATAGCCCTTGGGACTGGTGTCCTTTGTCATATTAGAGATGCCACCAGGACCTGGGATAAGAGGAGCCAACTCTTGCTGAGAGCACTGGAGTCTGCTATAGAGTGTAGTTCCCATAGCACGAGGATGCCTCGTGGAGGGCTCCTGGGCACGTCCTGGACTGGCTTCATTTCGTGTGGCTACCAAACTTGCCTTGGCATTGTGGCAGAGCACATCCCAGAGCTGGGTTTTACTTGAAGTGGGAGGACCCCATCCTTTACAGACCTCCTGCAAATGGTGAATTTGTGCAGACTGAAGCAGATGTAATCACAAACCTTCCTTCTCTGTTTAACTGCTGACTCTTAGCAAAGGCAACCTTCTGAGCATGAGTGCATTAGCCCTGTGGAATGGTGCTTCCTTGGCTCCTGACTCTCCTCCAAGGCTCTGGCAGCCAGACACCACCTCTGCTGCCAAGCTAAACCTTGCCATGCTGTATGGTGGGACAGGCTGCTCAGCACACAGCCAGAGATGGGCCTGTTCTCACTCAGCTATTGAGCATCCCTGCAGACACACTGCTATGCCAACCTCCATCCTACTCAGCCTTCCATACAGGCTCATATTTCCTCTCTAGAATTACCTCATCCTTTCATTCACACCTTCTCCCTGTAAGAAGTGGTAAAACCATGGCTGTCCCATCCTTCCCTTCCAAAAAGCTGTGTCTGGGCTGCTGATGCCCTACAGAGAAATTTGAATGTCCTCTAGAAGAGACTGCCTGCCAGGTAAACAACCTGGCCCAGCCCACTGTAGAGCTCCTTTGGCTGGTCTGGCCTCTTGCAGACTCTCTGAAAGACATCTCCCCCTCCCTCCTTTGTGTTCCTGCCAAGTGAGCTCTGCTGCACTGCGTCCCTGATCTTCTCTGACATTCATTACCCTTTCCTGGCTTGGACTGCCCTGCTTGTGGCCAGGAAACCAAACTCGCCTGTGCCTGGCATCAAAGCAGGCTCTGGAGCTGGGAGGGAAGAGAGGGCGTCTGCTTCCCTCCATGGCTGACTGGAATAAGCAGATGTCCCTGAGCCCTTCCTACCCCAGGGAGAGCTCCTAAAAGGCTCTGCCCAGTGCAGCCTGGGCTGGATCCGGCCAACTGCTGAGCACCTGCTGTGCCTGCTGGAGTGGGAATCAGCCAGCTTTGCATCTGTGCTCAGCATCTTCAGAAGTGGACCCAACACAGCCAGCACAAGCACAATTGGAAGCAACAGTAGGAGTAAACCCTGCAGACAGCCCATTTCCTTTCACATGTGATTTTTGGTTTTAGGCCACTAATTTCAGAGGTTTCTTCCTTTACCTCACCTGGGTGCCCATGACCTCCCACCTCCCTGTCACCTCTGCAGAGCCCTACCCCAGCATGTGACACTGCTCCCAGCAGGGAGGTGTGGGGTCCCAGCAGCATGTCATGCAGCCAGCCAGTGGCAGTGTGACCATGCCAGGCTGGATACTGCTCTAAAAGCACCACTGAAGACTTTCCTGGCACCAGCCCCGTGCCCAATGCCACCCACCTTCCCAGAGTGAGAGTGTTTCTATGCAGGCCAGAGCTTTGCTGGCAGAGTTGAACACTGTGAAGCTCTGAACCTCTGTTGAGGGAGTACAGTTTTGCTGCTGGGCTTATTGAGACTTTCAGCAGCCTAAATCAGGAGGAAGAGAATAAGTCAGAGGAAGATAAAGGACCCAGAATCATTCCTGACACTCTCTACAGCGCCCTGGAGTTCCCACTGCACACCCAAGGGAACCAGCAGCACTTTGAGAGTTTAACTGGCAGCTCTCAAACAGTTACAAAGTCCTCATCTGTATTAACTTCCATGCTATAAACACACAGAAAGGAAAACCCACACTTTCCTTGGAGAGAGCAGCAGCGTGTCTTGAAAGCAGCATTTGTAGGAGTTTGCCACCTCTTTGAGCCCGCATCCAGTACAGAGGGACCCACGAGGCAAAGTTATTTCTAAAATACAGCACCATCTAGTGCTGCGTCGCAGCACCTCGCAGCAGGCAGCCCACAAGTCCCCACCTCGGCTCCCCCCGGCCCTGGGGGGCTGCTGTCACCCCCCCAGTGTAAGACTATCTGCCGTTGGGAGTGGGCTTTGCTTTGGCTCGTCTTGTCTGGGGGCTGCCTGAACACGTCTCCGTGTGCCTCTGTGTACTTGCAGCCTTCCAAGCAGCCTCTTGCATAATTCATGGAGAAATTCTGTCAAAACTTCATCCAAACCCCAAATCGTATGTGAAATGCAGCTGGAAACCATCTTTGCAGACTAAAGCCATTGCAAACGTCCCTTCCCCCCTGCTCTACCACACCTTGTATGCTTGTGTCTTAAAGGTGGGCAGAACTTCTAGCTGTGCAGGACTCTTGGTGCTGAGTGGCACCAGTATAGCCAGTTAGTGGTGGTTGTATCCCTGTGCTCTGTAGAAGCATAGAGGTTGATGGACTTGCTGAGGGTCCATGAGGGTTAAGAAGGATAATATCAGGAGGTTAAAGTTCACAACTTAAACCCTTGCATTTGCACTGCAAAATGAACTTCAGGCAGGATGAAAACTGCTGGTCTGAAGTATCTCTGAAATGGGGATTAAAAGTGCTGCAAACACCATTTACTAGGTGTAGAATTCTTTTGGTCAAGAGGAGAACTGGCTGATCATTATGAAGTCAATGACACGTCCCTTCCCACCATACCACCATCAAAACCAACCTGAAAATAGCTGGCTTTTTCCCATACACAATATTCAAGGTTTCAGATTTAAAACAAATTCTTGTGAAGATTTATGTACTTGATTAAGCCAAATCAAAGCAACCTTACACTCCTCTCCCCTTCCAAATCCAGGCTATGAGGTGAAACCCTTGAGTTGTAGGAGCACAGGAGGAGAAACTCACAGGCTAGGAAATGCTTGCAGTGGTGCTGTGTGATTGACTCTTGCTGTACAGACAGGTTTCCTCCTGCTTTTCCAGGGAGAAGGAATGCTGTAGGAAGACAACATAGCCTGGTGGTAGCTCTGTCTGAGGTAACTACAGGCAGTATTTGTGATGGAAAAAGTTTGTTCTGTGGTAACAGATACCACAATGGGTGGTGGTGCCTGAGAAAAGCGTTTCGTTCACAAGCAAGCGCATGATACCTTTTCCCACGTCTATTTGACCACTTAACCCAGAGGAAAACATGTTGTTTCTTTGCACCAGGCTTTGTTATTTCCCCTTTCCAAGAGGATGAGGCCAACATCAGCATGAAGGTGTGAGAATCTGGAAGCAGAACTGCTTACTGTGTGCAAAAATGGGAGGGTTTCCTTGTGACACCAACAAAATCAAAACTGCAAAGTTTATATGGTTTGGAGCTAGCCCCGATGGCAGTCAAAAATAAATTGTCCACTGAGATTCTTTTGTTTATTGAAACACAAAAGCCAGAAGTGCAGGAACTTGTTTTCCTCTGCTGCAGCAAAGGCAGGGTTGAAAGATTGGTATGAACTAGTTCTTAGACACAGCTGGGCCTGAGACCCCAGGAGATTCTCCTCTTGGAGACCCCAGCCACGGTCACAAACAGTGCAGCCCTGTGAGTCCAGCTGGCCATACATATCATTTTGGTCCTACCTCCACGTGGCTGATGAGCCTCTCTTGCTGATTTTTTGCACAAACAGGAGCTGCTGTCTCACACTGGAGCAGTCTGGACTCTAGTCTCCCATAAATGCAGCATCTGCCCAGCAGTGTCCTACCCTGAAGGAGAGAAGGTCCTGGGCCCTGCTGAGTCTCAAACACTGAGTACCTGTCCCTTGGAGATAAGGCCATGCAGCAGCTTCCATAGGTGGGCACTGCCACTGAGTCCTTCCTACCCTACAGCCTGGACTCAGCTGTTCACACAGGGAGAGCTGTGGTAAGATAACACCCAGATGAAGAGTGTTGGAAAGTCTATCTCTATATACCTCCCCTCAGCACTATCTTGGCCTCTCCTGGGTCAATGTGGGATTGTTCCCTATGTTTGCTGCTAGAACTTTTATTTCTACCCCTGCCAGCCTAATTACAAATGCCCTAGCTGAGAGTGCTTTCCATTTCCTTCATTTGCTAGGCAACCAAACGTCCCTACATTTCCACAGGGGTCTGTAAACATCCCGTGCTACATTCCCCTAATTAGAAAACAATGTCTGTAGTTGTGTTTACGTTGCTCTGCTTATTAGGAAGTAAAATGCTGGGTTGGTTTTGTGTTATGTGCAACCTGAGATTGTACATTTGTGTGCTGTTAGGAGGAGATTTTAATTGGTTTTTAAGAAATGTATCTTGGGGGTTTCTCAGTTTCTGAATCAACACAGACTAGAAGGTTTACAGCTAGCTATTGTATGAAATTACAGATCACATGTTCCCTGTGAACCTTCCCTAAGTTTTTTCAACTCAAAAAATTCCAGTTGTGTTAAAGACCAAAAAAAAACTGCATGGGTTCAGCAACGAGCCACCTCCCTGGGAGGCACTACTGGTGATCAAGCAGTAAGTTTCAGGTCAGTTGGACAGAGCTAGTAATGTGTATCTTAAAACAAATTAATATCTGTAAAAATGGGAATCAGACATTTCCCACATTTTTGGGAAGATTCATAGTATTCTAGAAGCATAAAGAGGGAATTCCTGTGTTCTGGTCTTCCATATAATGCAGACTGTAGTAATGAAAATCAATTCCAGATCAATATCTTTGGAGCTGAATATGTGTTTGAGAAAGGAGTCCCATCTTGCCTCAGAGGTTGCCAATAGTTGATTGCTACCTTAATAAATTGTTCCAGTTGTTATGAATTTTCACTTTCCTGCTACTTTAAATTCTCATTTCAACCCTCAGCCACCAAATCTCATTATACCACTTGTCTCCCAGAATGAAAAGCCCATGTGGTCAGTTTTGTTCCCCATATAGATGCTGCAACAAAATGCAAGATCCCTCCATACCAAGAATAAATTGCAGTATTGGATGCTACTGCTGAAAACCCATCTTGCAACCTCGTGATTCAACTCATGGCTCTTGTCTGAACCTTTTCCAGTCGATCAACACACTGTGAATGGTGTGTTCAGACACTGTGCACTGCTAAATGCTTCAGCACCACATGCAAGGGTGGTGGAATTGCTTTTGGTTGCTGATGATGTTATACCACAGAATCACAGAAATGTTGATTGGAAAGAGCATTTTTGGAGACATGCTCACCATACAACATTCTTCTAGAGGAGCTGGTGGCTCATGGCACAGACTTGTAGACTCTTCCATGGGTTAAAAACTGGCTGGCTTGCCAAGGCCAGAGAGTTGTGGTGAATTGAGTTAGATCCAGTTGGTGGCCAGTCATAACCAATGTTCCTCAAGACTCAGTTTTGGGGCCAGTCTGGTTTAATACAGTAAGTTTGCAGATGATACCAAACTGAGTGGGAGTGTTGATCTGCTCGAGGGTCAGGAGGCTCTGCAGAGGGATTTGGACAGGTTGGATTGGTAGGCCGAGGTCAGTCATATGAGGTTTAGCAGGGCCAAGTGCCAAGTCCTGGACTTTGGTCACAACAAGTCCAGGCAGTGCTCCAGGCTTGGGGAGGAGTGGCAGGAAACTGCCTGGCAGAAGAGGCCCTGGGGGTGTTGGTGGACAGCCAGCTGAACATGAGCCAGCGTGTGCCCAGGTGGCCAAGAAGGCCACCAGCATGCTGGCCTGGATCAAAAATAGTGTGGCCAGCAGGAGCAGGGAAGTGATAGTGCCCCTGGACTCGGCACTGGGGGGGCCACAGCTTGAGCACTGGATTTAGTTTTGGGCATCACAGCATAAGAAAGACCTTGAGGTGCTGGAGTGGGTCCAGAGAAGGGCAACAAAGCTGGTGAGGGGTCTGGGGAACACGGCGTGTGGGGGGTGGCTGAGGGACCTGGGATTGTTTAGCCTGGAGAAGAGGAGGCTGAGGGGAGACCTTATTGCACTCTACAGCTCCCTGAAAGGGGCTTGGAGTGAGGTGTGGTTTGGTCTCTTCTCCCAACTAACAATAGGACAAGAGGAAGTGGGCTTAAGTTGTGTCAGAGGAAGTTTAGAGTGAATATTAGGAAGAATTTCTTCCCTGCAAGAGTGGTGAGGCATTGGCCCAGGCTGCCCAGGGAAGTGGAATCTCCATCCCTGGAGGGTTCAAAAAACATGTAGATATGGTTCTTCAGGACATGGTTTAGCAGTCATAGTAATGTTGGGTTGAGGGTTGGACTTGATGATCTTAGAGGTTGTTTCCAACCTTAATGATCCCATGAGTCTCTCATCTATTCCCTTGCAGAGTAAGGCAGCTCCTAACTCCCTTTGGCAGCCTGGACCTGGCTCCTTTCTTTCTTGGCCCCTTCACGAAGAGCTGAAGAATGTGGCACGTGGAGGGCCAGCAGCAGTACAAGGTCTCCCCACTGTGTGAGTCACTCAGGGCACAGATGTTGTGGCACACCTCTCTGCCTGGCTGCAGCAGAAAGAGCCCAGTTCAACACTAGCCCTTGGGCAAATAGGGTGCTGACCTCTTGGTGCACAGAGCAGCCCTTCTTGCTTATTTTATTCCCAGCATTTGAGCTGTGGCACATTCCAGTTGGGTAAAAAGACTTTGCTGTTTGGAGCACGCTGGAGGCAGGTGGGGAGCATGCCAATGGCCAGCCAGGCTACTGGGCTTCCTGGGGGAGTAAATGCTGGAGTCATGCAAAGCATCTTTCATCCTGGCTTGGCCACAGCAGCCAGAACAGCTGCTGGAGAAGAAGGGACTTCACTGAGACAGAGAGATTATTCTCTTCTGGCTTGGAGACTACCTGGCCTTTTAATCGTACCCGAAGGCTGTATTTTAAAAGCTGCTCACTTTGGTGGAAGAATGGGCACCCACACACCCCTGTCTGCTGGGAGCTCCCAGTCTCACTCAGGGATCTGCCACGCAGGAACAGAACTGGTGTGTGGGTGCTCTGCACCTCTCACGTTCCTGTCCAAGACTACAGCATGGGATGATTAAAGGAGTTCTTGGACTTATCCCAAGTCTCTGTTCAAACATAAACTGAGAGAGAAGTGTGCAGCTAAGAAATGGTTCAGATGTGCCTTGAGTAATTGCACCTCTGGACAGTGTATCTTAAGGGCTCTAAGCACTATTAGCACCAGGAGAGTGCCACTGGGTTTGTCTTGGGCTGGGTTTTGGTTTTCTAAAGAGGCAGTTCAGAAAGTCATCAAGGGAATGTCTAGAAGTTTCAGCAAGCTGCATACAGAGCAGAGGCACACCTCCTTTGGCAGAAACTCCCTGCTCTATTAAGTCACCTTCAGAGTTCCCAGGGACTAACCTGAAAAGCTAGATTCCTCCCCAGAACTACTCAGAACCCATTTGCTGGGCCTTCAAGACACGTTCTCATGTGGTGTGGTTGTTGACATAGGAAAGGGCTGGAACAGATGTCACTGGTGTCCTCATTGCTGCATCATTCACAGAGCTGAGGCCAGAGTGGATCGCAGCCACCCCGTGGGGTCTGCTGATGGCTCCAGACTGGCACAGGGAGGATGAGCTCAGGAAAGCCATTGGGATCACAGCAGCCAGCAGATTCTGCAACAGATGGGTCTAACCTTTCATCATAACATTCAGGTGTTGTATTTTATGCTGTTTGGGAGCCTCCCATTGGAGTGGGCTGGAAGGAAACCAAGCCCTGTCTAAGCATGTTTGAGCTGTGTTTCAACAGATCCTTTAATTTCCAGAAAGGAGTGCATTTAAAAGTCTGGCCCTTTCCTCCTGCCTGCCTTTGTTCCCCATCTGTAAAACAGAAATGGCAGCACAGTCTGGCACACAGAGGTTTCTGAGGAGAGAATGTCACTGTCATGTAGGAGTTAAAACAAGGCACACGAGGAAATCAATCCCAGTATCCACAGCCAGGTCCCAACAGTATTTTCCCATCACCTTGTGGAGGGAACTTTTCAATTTTCTGACAATCAGTAAAAATGAGATTATATTATTAAAGAAGCTTGCTTTTCATATTGATATCCACCAAGTTCATGGTGTTCAAACAGATTTTCCCAAGCTGGTCTATTATATGTGTTTTCCTAGTGGAGAGCTCAATATTTTCATTTTTACTTGCAAAACTGTATTTGCATCAAAGTTTATTTTGATTTTATAGGCTCTAACACTATTTTTAGGGTTATGTTATTCTTTGAGGCTTAAAGCCAGTGGAGTCATCTTGGTAAGTCCGACTTTATGGCTATTTTCATGAGATCAGATGTAACATCAGACCAGAATTTTGGAAGGAAATGGCTTTCAGGACTGCCAGTTAATTTGTTAAAAGATACTGCAAGGATATTCTCTCCCCATTGCACATTTCTTCCCTAATAAAACTACAGTGTGTTCTAATACTTTAATGTCTGGAAGGGTTTTAGTATCTCTTCCCTCTTGTCTAGCAATGTTTTAGGTAAAGAACCAGATATGATACCTTTTTAACAGAAAAGGCAATAGCTTAAAGATATTTTGTGAGTGTTTCCAGCTATCTGTTGGTCTGTACTTCGATGATTTGCTTTATTTATTGTCCATGCAGTACTTTCAAAGTATTTTATTGCCCCTACAGAGTAAACAGAGATCTTTGGAGAAAAGGAGGCTTGATGAAGATGTTTGGAGGGTTGTGTCCTGCAACGTGCTCTGCCTACTGAAGTTTTCATAAATCCTGGTGATACAACTCCATTCCCTAGAAATATTCTTCTGCAGATTCCAAAGCTTTTTACCCATATCAGTTGTCCTCAGTATCCCAACGAGAAGTGGAGGCTGACTTGCACCCAGTCTGTAAGACACCAGTAATGAACACAGATTTCCCTGAAGTGATTCCTCCAGGAAGAAGCAATCACAGGTGGGTCAGTTCTAGCATCTTAGATGCTGTTGTTTTCTTTTGTAGCATACTGTGTTTTCCAGAATTTCTCACCTTACTTCCCTAGGTAGCAGGCTTGCAGTGATGGTCCTAACCTCCTCTACAACACACTTGTAAGTTAGGAGAGTTGGTGTGCACCCCTATGACACAAGGACAGCTGTAGCACACCTCTGCTTCCCCCCTCTTAATCTCTTATTTTGGCAAGCCCCTCACTTTACAGGTCTGACCATTCCTTGCAGGTTGTTTCATCTTCCAGCTTTGCCCTAATGTTCTTTCTACAGTGTCCAATTTGAGCTGAAGATCTAGAGAAATCTATAGTCCTATAAGTTTAGCTGTGCCAGTAACAATTGTTACTGCCTGAGCTGGTTTCTGACATCTGTTCCAAAAAGCAAAGCTGTTTTTCCTTTAGAACCTATCACATTACTCCAAATAGCCACATCCTTTCAAAACATGCTCCTGTCTTGGTCATATTCTCCTCTGGAAACTGCTGTGTTCAACGGCTGTTTTTCATGGGCATATGCAATTATCCACTTCCTACTCCTTGCTCACAGCTGCTGTCCTCCTCCTACAGCAGGAGAATGACCAGCAGCTTCCTACTTCACATACATCACCTGCAAGACAGCTGTGGAACCATACAGAGATAGGATAGCTGCTGTCCTGTCAGGAACATCCGCAGGGAACAATCCCTCCTCCTCCAAGGAGACCCATCTGTATCATTCCTGTCCAGCAGATGACACGTTTAAGGATGTGGACCAAGGCTGAAAGGATTCCAAGGTTATATTCCACCCTTTGCAGAAGGTACCCCCAGGATCTTGGTTAAGGCATTGAATCTCCTTGTCACACTTCACCTTGTGAAATCTTAATCTCATCCTCTGATTACTTCTGAATCTTAATCACTCAATACCATATTGAAAAACAAACCTTCTAAATATTGCAGAAACTCAAGGAAGCTTTAAGACTTTCTTGTAGATTACAGCCCTATTATAAGACAGATTTATCTTAATGTTTCTTTAGTGCTTCAAAAAACTACCTGTCCTGAAATGAAACATGTGAAATGAATCTATTCCAATTCCTTTGGCATTATTCTCGTTACGAGCTGGAAACCCAACTTCCCTGTATCTGATCAAGTGCCAATAATGATAGTCTTGAAGCAAAAACTTACCCAAATTCCTGGCGTGGTTTAGTTTCAAGATAACCAAGTACAGATTTCCAGGGTGTTTCTGATTTTGTAGTTGGTGTATGTTTATGTCATCTGAGAGAAGACAGGGTCATGCAGAGTGTGGCTTTGCACCTGAATTACTGCTGTTGGTATTTACTGGGACAAGACAAGCATTATACCTGGACACAAGGATGTTCTCCTCTCTTGGTTCTGGTTGAAAGAGACCAGAATTAAACTGCACGTAGTGTACCTTAGGTGGTATTTACTGGGACAAGACAAGCATTGTACCTGGACACAAGGATGTTCTTCTCTCTTGGTTCTGGTCGAGAGGGACCAGAATTAAACTGCACATAGTGTACCTTAGAGTGTGCACTGGTGTGTGACCTGCTGATATTCTTACACCTCTTGCCCCTTTGCAGGTGAAGGATTTCCAGGCTCAGCACCACAGAAAGACTCACATCAGCCCTGCCAGGCAGCTGTGTGTTTCCTCTCCACAAGGCACAGAGGTGACATGTCCATGCCAAGGCCTGAAATCTAAGTCCAGATCAGAGACTAGAACTCTTTTCATTTCCAACTATGATTTCTGGGTAAGTGTCAACAGGATGAGGCCAGACTCTTTTCAGTGGTGCCCAGCAACAGGACAAGGGGTGATGGGCACAAACTGCAACCCAGGAAATTCCATCTGAACATAATTAAAAACTTCTTTACTTTGAGAGCGACAGAGCACTGGAGCAGCTGCCCAGAGAGATTGTGGAGTCTCCTTCTCTGGAGAGATTCCAAACCTGCTGGGATGTGATCCTGGGCAACCTACTCTGGGTGAACCTGCTTTGACAGGGGATTTGGATGA
>NW_008610390.1:10279-17724 GCF_000691845.1 Merops nubicus | reverse complement strand
CCCTTCCAGCTCCTACCATTCTGTGATTATTGCATTGAAGCAGCTTCCAGCAACACGAATCACAGTTCAGAACTACCCTCTACAACTGAACATCAAAAACATTATTAATGCCCTAAAATCCCTTTCACCCTGTGTGCAGCATGCGAGAGGTTAGTGCATGCCAGGTAGGATGGGAGTGAGAGGTCATGTCCAAGAAGGAAATCCATCTTGTGTTCTGTGCACCCTGTGGCACCCCAGCTGTGTGAGGGGTTTGCTGTGCTGCTCAGCCCATCCCACGGTGCCTGGGGTTCCACACTCTGGCAGGGTGCCCTGGGCTGCACGTCTTGGAGCAAGTGATTCACAAACTCCTTGAAGTCTCCAGCTAAGCCAGCAGCAGCACAGCTGTTTATACTTTTATCTTGCTGTTTGCTTTTTTCTTTGGGGTCAGTCTTAACATGAAACTTGCCTTGAGAAGCAGAGGGTAATGTGGGAGCCTTTCTGCTTCCACATTTACTGGACTGGGTACAATCATTCGTGTTTTGCCCAAAACTCAGTGAAATAGCTGAATATTTTCTAGACAGCTGCCATGTCTAATCACATTTATTTGTGTTTAAATTTTGACGTATGGTTCCTATTTCTGGGAAGCCTTCATAGCATTTAATGGACACAACATTAGGTTAAAATTGTGGACACAGGCAGAAACGCTGCTTGACATTAGACTGATTCTGAAACAAGGTAACCCTATTTAGAGTTAATTATGACCCCTTGAGGGGAGCTGGCATAGGAAGCCCTGAGAATATTCACAAAATGGGGTTGTTAATCCAAGGAACGTTTATTGAGCTTGAAATAAGCCCACATCTTTTTTCTTTCTTTTTTTTTTTTCTTTTCAGTTTGAGAGGAACAAGTATAATTGAATTGGCAAAGCTTTCACTCTGACATTGATTTTTACAACAACTTTACCTTTTAGAAAAAGTCTCACATGTTATTGATTTGAAAATTCATTGTGTGTGTTTTAAGATCTGGTTTCTGTCTGCTCTGGGGAAGAGAAAGAGCAACAGGCAAAATAGTACAGTGTAAAGTACAGGTCAGGAGAGAACAGTACATGTGATGTTTTCCTGCTTTTAAACCCAGCATTTCACTGCATGTGTTTCCAGAGTTTTTGTTCCTGTTGACTTTATTTCTCTCTGCAACTGTGACAGTTATCACAGGGGCAGAAGCTACATCTAGACTAATTTATGTGTGCCTGAGCCCACACAGAGTTCCACTCTAGATATCAGGCAGCTCTCTTAAGCAGGGAAAAACAGCAAGTCCTCTTTGGAAAACATTCTCTTACTTTTGGTTTTAATTAGTGGTGCTCAGTTACACGAAGGCATTATCATTGTATCAACAGAGAGACTCCCACTGACTCTTGTGAGGTTTGGAGTATCCCCTTGCACCAGAGGAAACCACATCCATAGGGCAGGGACCTTTCCCTGGAGACTGAGTGTGCTCAGCTGCTAAGAGATGGGTTTACACTTTGTCTCTCTCGAGTATTTGTTGTCTGTGATGTCTCATTTCCCCTCTCTGCTTTTTTTCCAGGCCATTTGAAAGTGGCACAGCACTGGACATAGAGCTGGGACGTGCATTGGAGAGGTACCTTTTAGGTAGGCATTAGGATATGGCTTGGCTGAGTGCTATTCAGCAGTTCCTGAATTTGAATCAGTCATTTTCTAACACTTCCTATGCAGTGAATCCCTTGTGACTCTACCCTTGTGACTGGGACCTCAGGATGGACCAACTCAGACTCTGCAGCCTACTACTCAGGCCTTCTTAAGTAACACAGCCTAATCTTGTGTTCTCATTGCCTCCCTGTTTGTGGTATTTCACAGCTATATTATCTTGTGATGGCAATCAAGGGACAATGCAATTGGAAATGAGCCTTTGTGCATTGGAGAGGGATGACACCATGAGATAATTTCTCCAATATGGAGCAAGAATTGGTCACAGCACATGAGGATACTGGAACTGAAGGGGATGTCTGTTCTTTGAGAAATCCCTTCAGGCTCTATGTGTGCAAAAGCAACGTTGTGCAATCTCTGGGCCTCTCAGGGCCTACATTATATGGTGTTTTATACATACATCCCAAGTTTATTCACATTTTGGAAAGCTGCCCCAGGAATGTCTACAATTGGCATGTAGCATATTACAGCCATGTTGCTTAAAACACCCTTCAGCCAGCAAGTCCCACCCCACTCCTGTACAAAGGCTCCTCTCTGTAGCTGCAGGCTCAGATGGGACAAAGTCTCCCACAGCACAGACGTTTGCTCACCCTGGGTTTTCATCCCAGCAAGAGCAGCACACGGGTAGGCTCTGCAGGTGGTGTGACTATGGGTGTGTGGACCCCACCTGCATCTCCTGCAGCATCCTTTGTGGTGGAGGAACAACCCAGCAGCTGCAGAACTCATCACAGTCCTCCGTGGAGATCCTTCCTTTCCTTTGATCCTTAGGCTCTCGTGGGAAATAGGTGACCTGGAGACCTGCTAGCTGGTACTCAAAGCTGAGATGAAGCCAGGGCACATTTTCTAGGTGACTCTGCAAAGAGGAACTGGTGCACTGACCTGCCTCGGGTGGCAGTGCCCATAAGAAGTACAGTGGAAAACAATAGAACATGGTTTGAGAAGAAACAGAGGAAACCTTAGCAATGCAGCCTGCCTAATTCTCACACCTACCCAGATGCCCAGACTAACCTAAGTCTAAAGGGCTGCAATGTTTCTTTAAGCTGAATAGTTCTTCTCATTAGGGACCAAGGTAATTAATTGCCTCAGTGAAGAATGACATATACTGCACTACATTGCTTGCAGAAGTTGCTGATGCCCAGAAGCAAAGATAATACTACATTCCCTCTCTTCTCCAGCCTCTCCCCTGAGAATTCACATCAGTAACAACCCATTAGATCTCAACACTGTTTCCAAGAAAAGTGGCTAAAACAGCATTTCTTTGGAGGTAACAAAAATAAATGGGACTCAAAAGAAAAGCAATTTACCTAGGAAGCTCTGAGAGCTCCAAACATCAGCATATCTCAGCTTTCTTGGGATTTTTTTTTAATTTTTATTCTGCATTTTCTAAATGGCATGGATTCAGTCCCTGTAGATGGGCCGTGGCCGTGCACATCTGGTTTTATGGTTATGGAAATAGCTGATTGGATTGATACACTCAGCACAGCTGACTGGAGTAAATAAAAGAGGATTTGAAGGAAGCCTTGTTTTCCTCTAGATGGATGAGTCCACCTCCAGTGCTGTTGCCATCACCCTGGAGTCAGTGGAGTGACACAAGGTGGGAAGAGCAGTGAGTGTGTTTCTTCATGAACTGAGCTTACTGGTTCTCTGCCCACTGTTAACTTCAGTTTTGTGAGATCATAGTTCTTAAGAAGTGGCAATTGTTTTCTGCCTGCCCTGACACAGCCAGGAGCAGAGGAAGCTGGTGGGCTGGGCCCTCTGCAGAAAAGTGGGACTGATCCATTGGGTAAATCACTTCCATCATCACAACTCCATGATCACAACTAATGACTCTGTGTGGAGCAATTGTCCAATGTGAGCTTCTTTGTTCTCACAAGCCCACAAGAAAGGATGGGGGAAATGGTGGGAGAAAGCTGTGTCCCCAGAAGGGTAGCCGTGGGAGGTGTTTGGGGTTCAAACCTGGCAGCAAACCCTACCTCAATGTAAATGAACTGCAAAACTCCCATGGAGACCCAAGGTTTTGGAGGTCACAGCTTCATGTTTCTCTTCTTCAGCCTTTTGGACACAATACAACTGTAAAAATTCTCTGTAGGGATGTGAAAAAGAAGTTGCAATCACTTCTTGCAGTGATGGGGCAGCCAGAGTGGCACCCAAAAAGTTTGTAAGAATGTATGATGGACTCAACCCATGAGGATGATCTAGGTAGGCAAAAGGCTCCAAGCAGGAGCTCACTGCTCCCTGTGTTTGCCAGCTGTGGATGAGATTCCCACAGAGCAGCTGCCTGGCTGTAACCATTCCAGCAACTGATCTTTAAGCTGATAATTGAAGGTAAGACACAGACCTTTGAAAAATACCTCTTTTATTTGTTGTCTTTGTTCTCCTTGTTCAGGTCATACACAAAGTCTTTCAGGGCCCTGTTCTCTTTCAAGCTTGTATGAATCCCAGCTGTGAAGTTATTGTCCTAGGAGTGGGTTTTCCCAGACAGTGGGAAAGTTATTTTCTTAGGCACCTCATTGTCACTTCATATTCTTGGGAGCTACATAAGAGCAGGACCTGTTAGCTTTATGGGAAGTCCCTTTATTCACATGGAGGGATGGCAGTTCTCAGTTTGTCCCACTAAAGCACGTCAGGAACAGCCTGCAAACATAAATGCTGGTGCAAGGTCTACTCTGAGCCATCCCCAGGGCTGGTTCTCTCCCAGCTCTCACTGCTGCAGCCTGGATCACTTTCTATGGGTGCAACCTACAACTTGGGGCTTTATCTTCTGTCCTTGCTGCAGCTAGTGAAAATTAATTTCACTGATTTCTGCCACAAAGAGCTTTTAGCTCACCTTTGGTTTAAAGCCTGTGTCACCTGAAGCTTCTTGGCAGCAGCCCAGCAAGGAAAGTGTCAGCTGCTGCTGGAGGCAGTTGTGCTCCACCCCGAGGGGCAACATCCTGCAGGTGTGAAGCAAAAGGGTCAGAGGGAGCTGGGTTCCTGCGTGGAAGGTGCTGGGCTGTGTGCTCTTTGTTTAAAAACTTGGGTTTGAAGGGGAGTCTCTTCTTAGGTATTGCTTTTAAGGGCTATATTGAATAGCTGAAGTGCTTCTGAGTGTTTAGAGGGTGACAGAGACTATCTGGAGGCCCAGCAGGAGAGGAGCTGGTGCCTTGTGGCTGACTGTGGTAGGAGTCCCAGTGGAACCTGTCTCTTGGTACTGATCAAACTGGGCTGCTTTCTCTCAGCTCCACCAGCCCTAGAGACCAGACTTAACCAGACTCCATCTCTGCACCGTGAGAGGGGCAAATCATGTTATTAAATAGCATTAAAAACCCTAGAAATAATGAATCTAACCACTTCAAAAAGACCAGATGAGCCTGAGCAATGGGTTGCTGTTCTGGTGGACTGTGTGCAGGTTGTACCACATGTGAGGAAATGCAGGACTGAGCTGATGGCATTTGGTAATACCTTCTCCCCTGGAGGACACTCAGCTCTGGGAAGAGACATGGAGGGAATGTCTGACAGATCTGCTCCACGGAGAGCTTGCTTGGCAAGTGAATTTAGCAAAGAGTGATGGGTGTCTTCATGTCAGCTGAATTTGGGGAGGTTACTCTGCTTCCTGTGCTCTGCTTGCTACTGAGTTTGCTCTCTGCATCTCTGCTCAGAGCATTTGGCTCAGCATTAAGAGAATGTATCTGCTGTTAATGGAAATTGTGTTTCTGAGTGACTACCAAGGAGGGAGGGTCAAGGAAGGAGTTTTCCAAACTCTGCTAGTATTTCAGCGCGTGATCTGGAGCAAAACAGGCTGCCCCTCTGCACTTCCATTGATTACTCTGGAATAAAGTGGACTCTTAATGCCTGCCCACAGGGGTGTTAAGAAATGTAAAAAGTATTTGTAAATTAAAATGCTTGAATGAAAGGCTCTGGTATGTATAATAGTAGAGGATCATATTAAGTAGGAAGGCAAACTCTCAGGGGAGTTCCTGGCATTACATGGAGCCTCGCTTGTCTCACTTAAATAAATTTAAAAAGCCCTGCTAGAACTGAAGAAAGGTTGCATTTAAACATATTTATTTGAATTTACATAACCATACATCAAAGAGAAAATAATCCAGAGTCTTGGTTACTTGGGTCTAGTTGATAGTTAATACTTCATCCCTTCCAGCATATTGTAAAGTTCCTTCTCATGGTCTCAGAAGGACATCAGGAATTGAGTGAAAGGAGCTGAGCTTGTCAGTCTGTGTGAATGCCTGGAGGTTCAGGGCAGAGTCCTGTCTGGGTTTCATTGGTTTTTCCATGTTCATGTTACGTCTGACTCTCCAGAACACATAGAAAGACAAATGACACAGCCTAAGAGAACACTGACACATTTCCTTCACCTTCCCATTCAGGACTAAGCAGTGACCTTGGTGAAGGTAGAGGACACTGCTGCTTTGGGAACAGGTGATCATCCAGTGGTCAGGACAGGGCTAACCAACCACCTTGCCCCTTTGAGCTGCATTTTATGCCCTTAGCATGTGTGAGAGCAGATGTGTGCTCAAGGAGCTGGGAGTTCTTAATGAGCAGGAGATGATGTGAGCTTCCAGGGAAGCTGGGTGCCAAAGTGACCCTGGAGCACAGGTATCTGTGTGATCCCCATCCCCAACAGCAAGCCTCAGTCCAGCAGCCCTGTCCTGGCTGGAGTTACACTGCTGGTGAGTGGCAAGTAGCTACAGTTGCATGGTGGCCTGCCTTAATTTGGGCATTTCCCTTAGAAAGGAATATATGGGTCTCTTTCTTGTACTGTGAAAGGACTGGAGGCCAGTAATTTAATCTTCCTGTGTCTTGGTTCCCCAGCTAACGAAATGGGGCTGCTCATCCTACTCCCCTCTACTTACACAAAGCTTTATCCCTCCTGGCAGCAAGCATTCTGCACCAAGAACAGCCCCTTAACACAGCCAACTTGTACATCTTGGGTGATGTGGCCTCATCCAAGAAGAGCCCTTGGCAATCACAGTTGGAACTTAAAGGGCAGTCTGTGGTCAGAAACAAGATCATGTTTTGTTAATACAACCTACAGCCAACTCTGCCAGCTGTTTCCACACTTTAGCAAGTGTTTCCTACTCAAATAGAGAAAATGGTTGATGGGAACTGAACCAGATACAGCCATTCTAGCTAGTAGTGAAGAGTTACACCCACAGAGAAGTTGAAGAAGACACTAGATGTCTCCAATGCAGTATGTACCAAACTGCCAGATGTTTAGGATCCCTTAAGTCATCTAACAGGCCTTTTCAAAGCAATGTTACTCTTGAGTATCATGGCTCTCCTGAAAAAAAACGTTAAAGTGAACTAATTTTAGCTTTGAATTATGAGATATTTCTCCAACAGAAGGTGTCTCTGAGGACACGAGGGTAGATTTTTATTTCTAAAACATTGCTGTTGTATTTTTTTAACAGATCTGTATGAAGTTCTAATGGCTGGTTAATTCTGTCTGATTTATAGCCATACCTGTTCACCTTTGTAGATGGGGAGATTCTTGGAGATACAAAACACATTTATGAACCTGATATTCCACACCAAGGGCCAGGTTTTCTTGCCTCTTTTTTACACGGGTGTAAATCCAAGTGGGCTCCTGTGAAGTCAATGAAATTGCCCCAAGAAAGGCATGGAGATCAGAGTTGCAGGAAATGGTAGATCAGTTATTTCTTTCTGGAGTAGACTGAATTCTAGAACCCTCAGCAATTGGAAGTGATTAGGGTTGAGAAATGTACCTAAGGAATGATGGGGTGTTCCTGC
>NW_008610390.1:0-10248 GCF_000691845.1 Merops nubicus | reverse complement strand
GGGGGGAAATGCTGATCCTTTCTTGTTGCCTGGAGAGCCATTTCTTCATATGGCTATAAAGGATGGCAGTTGAAGCAGTCAAAATTAAGAAGTAGAAAAATGAAAGAATAATGAGAGTGGAGGTACTTTTGGTGTCCTATTGTAGCTCTTTAATATTTTAATATTAAACTATATTTCAAAATGTAGGGTTCCTACTGCTGAAACTTCCTGCAAAAATTTCTTTAGTTTTCAGTATTGAAGTGTGGATAAAATAGTTGACCACTCTAGGTTTAAAAACAAATGAATTATAAAAACTGCTTTCAGACAGTTGTATCAGCATATTTTTTCATCTTCAGACCTTTTTATTATTTTATTTACATTTGGGGGGGGGGAAGAGCCTCAGAATTTTCCATGGAAATTTCTTGTTTTTTGGTTGAACAGATACTTTCTTCACTTTAAAAATAATACATATTTTACAAAAAGAAAAGAAGTTGAGTGCCTCTAGATTCAACCCAAGCTGCAACCCAGCTTTATCTTTGGGGACTTGCTTATGCTTTCTTAAGACAAAGCGTTGCTGGAGCAGTAGTGTCCAAATGAACAATTAAAGTCATATAACTTTATTATTACTAAATCTGCTGTACTTCACACATTCATACTCACTTCACTTCCAGGCACTCAATCCACCACTACGTTTTCCATAAAACACTCTTAGAGCTGAGCTGTTAATGGCAGCTCTGATCTAAAATGCTGTCATGATTAAATGTCTTCCATACTCCACCAAGTGGAATAAATAACATTATTAATTCAGTATGCAATTGTCTGCCTTACTACACTGAGTTTAATATTTAATGTGCTGGAGCTTTATTTCCAGCTACTGAATGCCTTCCCTTAATTTGCCTCTTCAGTCATCAGGCTGCAATAGCTTTGCTTAAAATATTGTTCCACCTGGAGAGCAGAGAGGAAATTCCCCACTAAAAGTGAAGCAGAGATTAGACATGAGCAACTGTTTTGGATTCTCAGGGAAGGTTCACAGGGCTCCAGATCATATTAGGAGTAGAGGTGTGGACCATGTTGATGTCACATCATAACTGTGGTAACTCAGCCTTGCTCCTGAGTGCATGGAAAGATTTGTAGTCATTTGACTTACAGTGGCCACATGGTCCTGAGTTTCTTGAGAAACAAGGACAGAAGGTGTCTGAACTCCATTGACTAGAGGATGGATATTTATCTGGCAGATCAAATGTGCAATCAAGAAGTAGAGTTAAATCAGAAACCTGGGAGTTTTCTCAAAATCAGTGGGATTAATTCACCCTGGTATCTTTTAAGCAGTCTGGATACACAGCAAATAGTTCAGACCTGGCTATTGCAGTTCAAAGCCTTCACTTAGAATATTCCAGCATTAAAAAAGAAGGCAATTCAGGCTTATTCTCTGCCTGTCTGGGTTAGATCTTAAACTCCTGAGGACAGGGACTGCCTTGCAGTGCCTGACACTGGGGCCTTAATGTTGACCCAACCCATTCAGTGCAGTGATAATGAAATGAGCTTTTTGCAGTAGTTTTGTCTTGTTCTGTAGTCCTGGGCAACAGGCAGTCATCTTGGGTAAGGTTTCAGAGACTTGGCTCAGAAAGAACCTGATGATGGAGTTTTATAGTGAGTTTTACTGCTGGTGAGTTGCTGTTAGAAGAGAACTAATCTGAATACATGTGTATGGGGAAAACACAATTTGCATCACCTGGCAAATTTATGCTTGAATTTCTTATCCAATCTATGGTTAGAAAAAAGATGATTTATGTGATCTCCCTGGCCAGTCACAAGAAGTTTATTGGAAAGGTTCAAAATTCCATCTAAAATCACAGAGCAAAAGGGTTTTTAAAATGCCAGGAAGTTATTTTGAGAGTTGACCTGGATTTGCACAGAAATAGTAACAGAAGGGTAACAAACAGCTGGAAGTCTAAGTGGGAAGAGAACAGAGAAGGCTTCTCAAGGGGATCTTTTTTTTTTCTGTGAAAACAGGAGATGAATGAGATATTGTTGCTTCAAATATCTGATGAACAAAGAAGGAAAGCATGAACCTGGGAGCTGGCAAGACAGCCAGGTCAAGCATCTGCATTAGTATGATCCAAACCACTGGGCCTACTGCAAAAAGAATTTTGCCCCTGGTTGTCCTGGGATGAGGCTGTGACATATGAATTCTCATGTGGCAAAGCATGACTGAACTGCTTTCCCTGCTGGGCACCCACATCTTTGCTCTCAATGCAAATTTCTCTTAGCATGCTTCCACTGGAGCTTTATTCTTTGATAAGGGTTTTTTAAATGTTCTAGGTAAAGGTGCTTTATGTGGAAAAGGAAATTTTGCTATGTGTTTTTTGCTTCTGTATTGCCTTATATGTGTCCCAGAAGATATTAGGAAGCTGGCAGTTTGGTAGCAAGAGCCTGAGCAAACCTCAACTCCTAGAAGAATCTGTAGCTTCAGTAGGATTATCTGTGGAGGATCCCTGATCAGAATATATCAGGCTACTTCAGACCAGCCCTTGACTGTAATTCAGATGCACAGAGAAGCTGCAAGGAAAACTTCAGTGCCACTTCCTTGAAGGGCCTTTTTCCTTTTTTGCCTCAGGGTTTCTAAACACACATCATCTTGCCCTGGACTTACAAACTCTTGGGTTACACAAATCCTTGCCCTGGACGTGTTAGGAGATGGTGTTAGCTTTTTTTTTTTCTTGCTATCATAACAAAATGCACATTCACAGCCACGTTTTTTCCCTAAAATGAACTAGTTCTTGGAGAACTGTTACATCTCTAGTTGTGCCAGAGACTGTTTTCTGCTGCTGATCACAATACACAGCATCATTCTCTCAGAAGGAGCTTTGTGTTGCTGCTCTCTCAAACTGCATGGAAGCCTACTCAGCAGCCAGCACTGCAGGATGCAGACACCCACCAGCATTTCACTCCAGGCTCTACCTGGGAGGTGTGAGTATGATGCAGCATTCTTTGTGCATGGCTTGTGCATTGTAGCAGCTACACTGGGCTCTGGAAAAAAAATAAAACAGCATACATCATTACTGCCAGCTTTCCACCACTCTTCTCCTGTGCCCCTCTCCACTGCTGTCTGTGTTTATAGCCCCAAAATGCAGCCAAGGCCAGAATTGTTCCAGAAGTACAATGCATTTGTGTATTGCTTTGGAGGGGAGATGGCAGAATGATGCCACAATTTTCCCCATGTATTGAGAGCTTTCCAGCCAGTTCTGCTTGGTTGCTGTGGTGAGGTCAAAGCAATTGGCAGAGGCAAACTTGAATATGTCTTGTGCCATTTCTCTGTGAGTGGCTGGTTGTCTTCAAAGCATCAGCACTTCCTGCAGAATGGAAACAACAAGGTTTTGTCTAGAAAACATCCAAATGCCTTTTCATTTTGGCCTTTGTAAAATCTTTTGAAGTCTTCCAGCTGAGAACCAGAAAGCTCCCAAGGCTTCAGTATGTGTATTTGTTGGTACTTCACAACTGCTGGGGGCTAAGAAGTACAAGAAAGTCCTGGGATCTGTGCTAGAAGACTTTCTAGCAACTTTAGTGTAGTGGGTCAGGTTTATTCATCTTGGTGCTGGCTTTTTTTAATGCTCCCTGGTATATATTCTTCTCAGAGGACAAATCACCTGTTTTTCCAGTCTGCTGCTATGTCTACATTTAAGAGAGGGGAACGTTGTTTGAAGTCCTGCTCCTGTTCTGAATTGCCTGCCTGTCTCAGGATGCCAGTTTTGCCATGTCCCAACAAGCTTGTGTCTTTTATAGGTGCAGAAACTAAAGTGCCTGGTGTGGCCATTTGGTGAGAGCCCTTTTACCATTAGGGTTGCATTGTAAGGCAATTTGTACACTGCTTTTGTCAGCAATCACAGGAATCTCCACTGAGAGCTGAGCAAGGGAAAATCTCAGGCCAGATGGGCTCAAGGAGCTTTTTGTACCTTGCAAGGCTAAACAGGAGGGAGGGAAGCACTGGATGAGTTGGACTGAGGTTGTGCTTTAAAGATTTTCTTACAAAATAAAAGCTTTCAGGCATACTTGGAGGGCAGGATGATGCACCACTGGATTTGCTCCTAGTACATTCTGGTGTGGTCCTTTTGAAGGTCAACAAGTCACTTTGGGTCTCTCTCAGAGCATCTCCAGGACACGTGGGGCTCTTTAACTCTGTGCAAGCAGCTTTTTTGAAGTTTGCTGCTCAACAGTCTGTGCATGTGCCAAGGCAATTACATTGGCCCATGGGACTACTGGGTCCCTAGTCCATCTCATGAGCCACAGGAAAAAGCTCTGTGCCACACAGGTCACTGGAGTCCTGTTGGTTATGTCAGCTGCCTGTCTCAAATAATAGCAAGAACTGATGACATTCCAGTAGGACCTTCTTTATAAGGAAATACTTCAGATGCCCTGGATTTTTCTGTATATTTGTAAAGGTAAACTGTTCCTTTAGGACTTGGTCAGCATAATTATCAGTACTAGGTTTTTGCCTTTAAACTGTATTTGAATTTTTGTGACTGCTGTGTGACTTGTGCTAGTTGACCAGGCTCTACACCAGAGCCCAGAAGCCCTTACCAGTGACAGGAGAAACTGAACTTGCAATGAGTTAATCTCACAATACATTGGTAGCAGTTTGTGTGATTTGTGTGCCACTATTAACCAAGTGGCAGAGCCAGTAACTCTCCTCCCCTTGCCTTGCCTTGAATCGTGGCTTTGAGCAGTGGGAAAACTTGACTGTTTTGTCCCTGAGCTGACTGGGACAAAGGGTTTGTGTGTATGCTTGCTAATTGGGAAAAGGAATTTTATGGAGCTCCCTGCACTTGCTGTCCTTACCACATGGATTATTCTCCTCTACATTTGAGAGCATCATCTGAGCAACGGGTCATAACAGATATGAGACTTCCCTGGGGAGTCAGATGCAGACAGCCTTATCCAGAGCATCAGCTGTGCCCTTCTCCTTCCCCAGGCAAAGCAAAGGCCTAAGGGGGGATCCTGCCTCTCTGCAAGAAGGGAGATTTGCCTTCGAAGATCAGCTACTTAAAAACAGATCTGGTTTTCTATCTGTTCAGATGAGATCTTTTTATCTCTTTCTGCAGACTCTGCCCCATTTCTGCCTTGAAACCATCACTGGTACTGCACTGCATGACCTAAAGATTTACTGCCTGTTGCAGGAGATACTGCTCTGTCTCCTTTGCCTGTCTGAGGTGCCAACATCCAGCTTCTACATTTGGTTGCTTTGGGTAGGGGCTGTGAATCTGGCCTGGTGGTCTTTCAAGGGGTGCAGAGTGCAGAGTCTGAGGGGCTGGAGGAATTGGAGCAGCATCAGAACTCAGGTCCCCTTCCTCTTGGTTTAGCACATTTGTCAGTGTACAGCAGCCAGACAGGATTTCTCCCTGCACACAGACCCAGAGCGTTAGCACAAACACTTCAGTAAATCTCATTCCTTGCACAGCATTTCAGAATTGTCCTTAATTCTATGGGAAATTCCCCCTGTCCAGAAGGGGATGGGTCAGGACTGATCAGACGTTCAGCCCTTGGCTCTGCTCATTTCTGCTGGTGGGCTAGTTAAGCTGCCCAGCTCCCACTCCACCAGTGCCCTTCTCTTGGGCTGGGGGGACAGTAGGATCAGGAGATAGTTCTTCTGAGGGGTGGCTAGAGAGCAAAACAAACAGCCCACAACCCCCCACCAGCAGTACTGTACTCAGGAAGACCTCTCTCTCCACAGGGGCTGGTCTGCTCTCTTCATCCACCCTCTGACATGATCCTATATCCAGGCACTTAAGAAGAAGAAAACTGAAAGCTGCTATTTTTAAACTCTGCCTTTGGCTCTCTGCAGCACTCTGCTTTTCTCCTTGTGATTCAAACAGTGTTCTTTTGAGAACTAGGCACCAGGGCCCTGTGGTTTCCTGGTACTTGGAACATAAAATCTCCTAATTCTTCTCTCACAGCAAGCTTCAGAGGCTGGGGAGTGATTGATATTTTCTATCGCTTCATTAATAGTCACGGCACGGTAGTTTCCTAATCTGTTTTTGCACTGGTTTTTATTTTGAGTAATTTATCTTCCAAATTTTCTCAGCCCTCCATGTGGCACAAAGCAAATGCTGTTTGCTCCCCTCCTGCCTCCAACCGATGGGTTGAGACCTTCAGGAGCTGGTGAGGCAGAGCTGGCTGAGAGCTGGGAAGCTGGGGGACCTGCCCCAAGGAGCTTCCTCACGTTTGTTTTAATAAGCTTGGCAAACATACTGAGGGTCTGTCCCCGAGTGATCTATTGCTGGGATAAACTGGGAGTGACTGCTGCAAGGGGAAGTCTCCTCCCATTGCTCTGCTGGCTGATAGGGGCACACGTGGTGTAGGTTTTGTGATGCTGTCTGCAAGTACAGAAGATAAAAGATAACTCATGGCCCAGAGAAGCAGCAATCTGTGCAGGCAGCAGGGAAGAGAAACCAAGGCAGAAGGTGTTTGAGTCTCAGACACCACTAGAGCAGGCACTGGTCACTGGTAGAGACCACCTCTGCCCTACC
Organism: Merops nubicus; assembly: GCF_000691845.1. Taxonomy (NCBI): domain Eukaryota; kingdom Metazoa; phylum Chordata; class Aves; order Coraciiformes; family Meropidae; genus Merops; species Merops nubicus. The sequence goes on along the minus strand of NW_008610390.1, from coordinate 3,745 downwards.
CCCTCTATAGTGCTACCCTAGCCCAGCCTCATCACTAAACTGGGGATGTTGACCATGCGTGGAGGTGATGGATGGGTCTGGAAGATGCCCTAGATCCTGAAGGAAGAGTAGGGCATTAAAGTCAAGTTCTCATCCTTGCAAGAAAGGTCTGCTGAGAGAGCTGATGATGGCCATGCTCAGAGCTACTCAGCAATTTAGAACACATAATAGACCTCCCTGCAGCACTGCCCCAGGCCCTGCTCTTTGTCCCTTTTGGCTCCTGTGGTCTTTCAGCAGCATTTTCCACTCTCAGGTGTGAAATGCATTTGCCTCAGCTGGTAACCCCCAATGGTAGTCCCACTGCAGGCTGAGGGATGTCTCTTGCTTCTGTACCAAGCGGGCAGCACTCCATACATGCACGTGTGCCTTTTGCACAGATAAATAGTGTCACAACTCCCTCTCAGTGTGGAGAGTATGTGGGCTCCTGGTCTGCGGTGACCTAACTAAAGTGATATCAAAATTCTGGGGCCATTTTGGAAAAGGAGAACTTCAGGCTTTTCCTGAGAGCCTCTGCTCGCTGCCGTCGCTGCGCACCGTGGCAAAGCTCGTGCCACAGTCTCTTCTCCCAGCTTCATGTCCACCCTTGGCTCTCCCCTTCCCCAAATCAGCCCTGCTTCCGAGTCCTCTGTGACTAAGACAACCCAATTCTCCCATGGAGGGCAACAGGATTACTCCACTTGGCAACCAGCATGGAGAATCTGTAGTGTCTCAACCATTTCTCCAAGCTCCTTACACAGCTCCACCTATTAATTCCAGGCCAGGGAATTATGAGTTTAAAACCTGACTCTGAGACCTATTTCTAGTGGTAAATGAGGTGCTTAGGGCACGGGAACTGAGCAAAACCCTGGCAGAGAAACAGGGCCAGGGAAAACTTGGGATGTCTCCTGCTGACCATGCCCTTCCCCAGCACATCTTCAGGGGTGAAGTTATCCCAGATAAAGGCAGAAAAAGTACTGGGACCTGTTTGCCAAGAGGCTTGGGCAATTAGCACCCAAGATGGGGGGAAAACAGGGACAAGGGCTAGCTGTTGGGAGCTGGCTCCTTGCTATTGCCCTGCTCAAGCTGTGTCTCCTCCTTGCCTTGTAAACACCTGGAACCTTTACCTGCAAATGAGCTGGCTCCCCAGGTTAAACAGCTCACTGTGCAGCTGGGACTCTCTGGCATGTCTGCAATAACCCTGAACTCCCTGTAAATTGCTTTTTCATTCAACCCAACTTGGAAAAAGGCAGACAGGCTGTAGTCTAAACACCCCAAGAGTCTGTATTTGCTTTGTTCCTTATGTGTTCCAGCACACTCTGCTCCTCTGTGATTTTAAACAATGTGTCTTTGTGCTTATCTTCTGGGTTTGGCAAGGCAATTTTTACCTCTTAGTTTTTGTCTCAACAGGAGAAATTGCTGTCTAACTGATTCTTTGTGGACTTCCGACCAAAACCATCCAGTGCAACATATGGTAAGTCACTTAACGTTTTATAAACTCAGACCCTCAACTAAAGCTATTTATGGCTGGAAACTGGCATATCAGTAGTTTCTTTTTGGTTACAAGGGTAATGAATTCTGCCTTATGTTATTATGACATCTCAGTTTGGGTTTCTCCAGCCCTTCCTTAGATTATAAGGCTTTTGACTTTACATTTGTTGCTTCTGGTGCCTGCCACAGCAGCTTAGCACTGTGGTGTGTCAGCAAGGGAAGCATCTCAGCCACACTCTCCAGAGAACACAGGCCCTTACTGCTTGTGCTGAAGAAGGTTTGTGCCCTGTTGTTACACGTGGCAACACTGAGGACGTGGCTTTGGATGATCCTGTTACTGCACTGCTGTGTGCATCCTTAGTCGTGTCATCCTCTGAAGGAAAGAAGGGGTATCACACAGATGAGTATGACTGGTGGGGCAGCTTTGGTTAAGTTCTTTTGGCTCTAGCCATCAGCAGCAGAGAAAAGTTGGGACTTAATGCAGCTTCAGCAAGTGTGAGGGACACACTACACAGCAGAGGGGAGAAACTGCTGGGACCCTCCATGCTCGTGCAGAGAGCAGGGCTGGTTTTGCTGCACCAGAGTATTTTGGTTGCTGGTTATGGAGCTTTCAGCCTGTGATGTTGCTCTGTGCTAGGTTCCTGTACCACCACTTAGGACACTTGTGTGCCCTAACTTCAGCACTGGCTTAGGAAGTAAAACTTTTCACAGTTGTTTGGATCATATGAATTTCCTTTTTGTATCTGGTTCTGGTATGTGAGAAATGGCTGTCATGCATCTCAGCTCACCTGAAAACTGGGCTGAGTCTCTGAGAGGTGAAATGGAACCTGTGCCTGGGAGGCTACCCCACCTTCTTGCCTGAGGCAGGGCTTCCAGGCCACTTCTGGGAGAGGGTTTTTGGTTTGCACTCCCACTGACAAAGGAGGTCCCCAGCCTGCTGGACTCTTCACCCAGCACCTCCTGCTAGCACTGAATGCACCATGCATGCTATGCAAATGGTTTTTATTACTTCCAGACATGAGCTCTTCTTGAGTTTCCTTTGTGGTTAATGCAGCCCATCTGTAGTTTAAAAAAAGCAACGTTCAACTCTCTCACTTTTGGTATTTTGTGTAGTGCTACGCTCAGGTGACCATTGTACATGTGTTGCTCTCACTTTGCACCTGATTTTTTCAGTCAGAGCTTTGGGAGTGCCTTAGTCGTTGCAAGATGTACCTGCTTTCTCCAGGATCTTTATTTTGGGTGTGGGGAGAAAGAGTGACTATAAGAGGTTCAAGGAGAATGAGTAAGATGGAGCAGAACAGTCTATACAAGTAGCAGTGTGGCTTGGAGCTCTCCTGACTTCAAGGGCCACCTGCCCCAAGGAGACACAAGGAACTCTGGACCAGGTGAAGTGAGGAGGGCTCACTTCCAAGGAGGCCAGATGTGTTACACTGCACCAAAAGGCATCCAAATGTCAGTCCAACAGCCATCTCTCCAAATTCTTCCTTGCCATGGCCAAGGATGTATCTAGAGGGAGAAGTTCAAATGCAGCTCTTCTGCCTGATAGTTTTCCTTGTTTTGACACGAGCCTTGGCAGGAATAACTCTAAGGAATGGATTGCTCTTCACCCCAGGCTTTCTTATGCAATGAGGAGCTAATATAGTTCCTCACACACCTTGCAAAGGGCTGAGGAACTCAGGGCAGGGCCAGCAGCCTAGAGAATGAGTGCAAGGACAAAAGCAAGGAAGACGGACCCTTGATCCTCATCCAGCTTTCAGACTTTGTGCCCAGTGGAGCGTTCTGGGTGCATCTCTGTGAAGTATGATGGCAAAAGTCACACGGCTTAAAGTGTGTAGCCCAAACCCAAGAATTATCATCTACAATAAATCTACCAGTGAAAGAAAAAATCACACACACACATTAAAGTCTGAAAATCTGCCCCTCTTCTTTTTGTTTTTCTTTTAAAGGGTCAGAATATGCCAGGTCACCATTTAGCCTTCTGTATTGACACACTGACATCAAACATGAGCTCTCTCTTGAAAGCAGATTGTGGAATTATCAGAGACAAAACAAGACTCGGATATTGGCGAGGAAGTGCTCTCCATGCCTGACTGAGCAAGCCTTTCCTAATTGCAACCAGAGAGCTCACTCTGGGGAAGAGTTTAAAAACTTCACCTTTTTCCCAAATCAGAGCAGTTTGCCCCTGTGAAAGCCATTTCCCTCCTTGTTCATTCTTCAGAATAATTACCAACCAGCAGCA
>NW_008610389.1:27475-39419 GCF_000691845.1 Merops nubicus | reverse complement strand
CTCTCCATCTTAGAGACAAGGATGCCAGGCAGGACAGGGTCAAATGCCTTCCACAAGTCCAGGTAGATGATGTCAGTTGCTCCTCCCATATCTACCACAGGTATAAGTCAGTCATAGAAGGCCATCAAATGAGTCAGGCATGATTTGCCCTTAATGAATGTTGTCTGTCACCAGCTCACCTCCACTGTAAAATGGGTGAAAGGCAGGGAACCCGTGTGAGCTACTCATGCCCAGCTCCCTTTATAAGTAACAGAGACAAAAAAGTAAAAGTGGCTCATCTGATTCTGACTTACCTGTCAGGCAGGTGAATCATGCCCTAGAAGTGCCTCATTCCTTGTATGGCCCCTGAAGCTGGTCTAGATGGCTCCCTCAGGGAGACACTGACAACGTCTCCCACATCTCTGGATAAAGGGGGAAGGGAGTGAAGCCAAGCTGAGAAGCTGCAGCACCAGATCCTCAGTTTGGGCAATAAAAGCATCAAGATACTTTCATCTTGTAACTTGGAACACATTCCTCTGTCCCAAATTTTTGCTCCTTGTTTTTGCTTTCAGTACAACCTCTTTATATGGAGTCCCACCACCATCTCTGCAGTTTTCAGATGCCCTCAAACTTCAGAAAAGTGGGACTAGGATAGAATAGAATAGAATAGAATAGAATAGAATAGAATAGAATAGAATAGAATAGAATAATTTCATTTGGAAGGGACCTACAACAACCATCTGGTCCAACTGCCTGACCACTTCAGCGCTGGCCAAAAGTTAAAGCATGTTATTAGAGGCATTGTCCAAAATGCTTCTCTAACACTGACAGGCTTTGGGCATCAACCACTTCTCTAGGAAGCCTATTGCAGTGTTCCACTACCCTCTCAGTAAAGAAATGTTTCCTAAGGTAAAGTCTAAAACTCCCAGGCATCCTAGAACCATGTCTATACTGGAGCAAGACCCACTCTTGGCCGTCTCTGCTGTGACGAGGAGCAGGCAGAGGAAAGTCTCACTTCTAGGCAACCAAGGGTAGCTGGTGTTTCCAGACGAGACTCAAGGGAGCAAAGCTGGTGAGGGGTGCACGTGTAAGAGGTGCCTTTGTAAGGCACAGTGCACGGTGTAAGTGGGATGGCTCCTTAGCTGGCAAGCTCTTGCCCTCACTAACATGCCAGTCAAGTTCTTGGGCACTGGAACTGGTGCCAGCACAAGTCCAGACTGGCTACTCTTTAAGAAGGCAAATGTCCCTGATGGGGAAGAGTTATGATACCCCCTGAGGCAAGTTAAACATACCTGTGCTTAAATATAAAAGAGAAATGCAATGAGCAATGCAGAATCCTGCTGCAATACACAGTTCTACATGGAGTCTGCAAAGATGCATCATGAGCAGATTCCTTATAGACCTTGCACCAGCACCAGTCCCTTGCAAGGAGCTGTTTTGTCTCTGGCCTTCCTGCTTCCAGCCACTTTAACCCCTTTCATAGTGGGGACTTTTTGTCCTGCTTGCCAGATGATTCCTCAGTCAGAAATTACTACTGCTGAGCAGGTACAATTGGGATTCCCCCTTCATTGCAGACAGGACCCAGAATCCAAGAACTAAGCCCTTATGGGTACAAAAGTGATCAGGCTGCAGTAACATCCTTCAGTCCTTATGATTACATTGGGCAGGTTCCAATAACAGTGAGACACCTCACGAGGAATCCGTCTCATGAGAAGTCGTGTCCAGCTCCATCCAAGCTGAGACCATGACCTAGCTGGAATATCCCTCAGGCTCTGTGCCCCAGCGCCTTGGCCACCTATGGTCCAGCGTTTAATCAACAGCTCCTGGGGCTGGGTGTTTTCATCAGAACTGAACCAGGAGTGTGGGGCAGGTCTGCTCAGTGGCCAGCAAACACCAGAGCTGGTGTCAAGACAGGTCCTAACAAGTGGCAAAGCCATGACCTGAGCTGGTGAGATCTGCCCCCGTTTCTTTTACTAACAACCAGGTTTAATGCCATCCTGATTGGTGAGAAAAGCTTAGGAATGTGGCTGGAGTGAAATGTCTCAGGAAGCACATCCTGGACTGCAGCCCAGCAGGGTTGTGACTTTGGGAAAGGGAGACTGCCCAGCACAGTAAGAGCTCTTTCAGGAGGTGGTCTCACTGCCCAGAATCCAGCAGGATGCACTGGCCAGTGATGTGCTGGTGGTCCCCTCCCTGACACAAGGGACTCATGGCTATTCTTGACATGGAGAGTGCGTTTGCCCCGTGTGCTCCAGGTGAAGGCTGCAGGTACAGGTTGAGGAGCAGTGTGGAAGGACATGGTCAGCCAAGCTCCTGGTCACGTAGGAGTCATCTTCTGTAAGGATTCAGGAGGCTCTGGAGAGTGGATAATGGAGTGCAGATGTTTAGAGTGTGCTGGTGTTTGGGCTGAGAGATAGATGGGAATCAGATCTGGGAAGTTATCTGCGAGCCACAGGGACAGAGTGCACAGGATCTGCCAAGGAGGTGAATGGGATCACAGGAGAGCCAGGATTGCTTCCCAGCCCTGCAGAGCAGCACCCCAGAATTAGCATTTAAAGAGCAGATTTTGTGAATAGCCTGCAAGTCCAAATTACAGATCAACAAACACAGCCAGATGGACACTGCTGCCTTCTGGACATCTGCATCATTTATTAATGCTATCAGGACTCGGCCACATTGCCAAAACTGGAGGCACAGACCCTTTGCCAGGTCTGTGCCCAGCACATCCTCCTGCTCTGCCACAAGCACAGGAAAAACTAACCAGGAGTTGTGTTGTGAGCAGGAACCTGGCTCGGCCATCCAGCCTTCCTGTGAAAACCAAAAGCCAAGCCTTAATAAAACACTGTCCTGACAGTTGAACCATCTCCCTTGCTCCCACTTATCCATGAGCCACGTTCTTACCTTTGCTTGTGGAGTTTTTCAGCTCTGCTAGTTCTTTTCAAGCAGCTTATCTTTAGCTTTATATTGACTATATATATATATATGGAGATATATATATATATATATATGGAGAGAGAGAGAGAGAGAGGGACAGAGAGATAGAGAGGGAGAGAGAGATCTCTATCTCCTTGAAACTTGTTAGTCAAAAGATACCCACATCCACAATTTTCTCAGGTCTGCACAAGTGCATTAAACATTTCCCAAACCAGTGGCATGGGATCAAACAGCCCAGACCTTCCCACAACCTTGCTGTTAAGCTCTCTGAGCCTCCAGAACAACATGGTAGATCCAGCCTGTCTAATGGGACTGGCATCTGCTCTCCAAGGAGTCCTGAACCATGCCCAGAAGTAATCTGGAAAAGCAGCAGTTGGCACTGGCAAGTTATACCCACCGTAGCATGGGCTGTTTCTTGGCATCCTTCATTCAAGCACTGTAACAGTGCAGAAGAGGTTTTTGATTATTAACAGCAGGTCATCATTTGCTCTGATTTTATTCCACATAATGCTGCAGCAGCCAGGAGTGCTGGAGCCTGCTGCCTTCAGAAACCTTCTGGAGGGTGTACTGGAGGCACAGTGATCTCCAGTACTTAAATATCACTAGTGATCTCATCTAGCTCAATGAAAATATGGCTGCCTCTATGCAAATACAGCCAGAAAATCCTCAGACTTTATTCCTGGAGGCACAGCAAAAGGTTGCTGAACATAAAAGCTGTGGCTGTCTTCTTCCCCCTCTTCAGCGGTTAGTTTTGTCTGGTTGGGATTAGCACAGCACTGGACATGTCAGCTAGGTACAGCATCGTTGTCAGCACTGGAAAAATCACTTGCCCTGTGGACAAGCTTAATGCACAATCTGCTGCTCTGGTGAGGGCACGGATTCAGCACGTCCAAACACCCAAAGTGAACAGAAGGGCTGTGCTGCTCTCTGGGACGAGCGAACTGCAAGGGAGGCGCTCCCAGCTTAAATACCACAGAAAACTTCATTTCCCAGTAGAGATCTGGTTTAGCCATATAAAACCGTGGCAGGGCCTCTGCACGGAGCTCCCCGTCTGAGCATGCAGAGCAGTGGTGACCGGGCTGAAAGGGAGGGAGGGCAGCAGGGAACAGATGCCATCTGCCAGGGAGCTGACCTTGAGCCGCTCTGCCTCCGAGCAGCGACTCCGCTGTCAGCAGCAAAGCTCTGCTTGCGAGGGTGAAACACAGAGCAATTGACCTCTGGGTGACAGTTTGCAGCCTGGCAGCTCCAGTGACACTGTGGGGAGGGCTGTGGGTGGTTTTGAGGTATATGATATCACCCACAGGGGGAAAGCAGCAAAATTACCCCTGGGGAAAAAAAAAGAGACTGATTTCTGTTATGTTCGACTTCTTGGTTCACAGATCATTCCTTCTTGGTTAGACTTCACAGATCTTCTCTTGGAGACAAGAGCTCATCCTCAAGGGTCCCTGCATTTCTTATAAAAGGTAAATTGCCTTTTAACTCCTCTCCGTGGCTTTATAACCATCTTACTTAGATCTAATGATGTGCAAAAGTTTACAACGCATTTTCAGCCGACCTGGAACACTTGCCAGCTTGTGAGTAAAGCAAATAGCTTAGCCAGGATAATAGAGAGGAAATCCACTGGCTAGCTCAAGGTTTTAAGATGTTTGTGTTTAATGAGACAACCACTACCAATGGCCAAAGAGCATGAAATGAGTCGGTGCTGCTCATGCTGCACCCACCACTGGCCTCCCCAGCACCTCTTGTTTGGCTCAAGTCTTCCCCCAGTGCACCAATTGGCGTGCTTTCTGCCCAAAATCTTGAAAAAGCTACAATACACAATTCAGCAATTCCACACAGAAGCAAATTAATAACAAACCAAATCCCATAGTAACCACATCTGCATCATTCCAAAAAGCTGAGGGGGGAAGGGTTGGGACAGCACGTGCACCTCTCTGGTGCCAACTCAGGGAAACGTCCTCAACCTGAAATTATAAGGTGGAGTTAAAAAACCCTCCCTGTCTATCTTCATTCTTGTAGCTTTCAACCATATTTTACAGCTTTATGGAAACTTTTTTCCCCCTCTATTGCTGAGTGAAATGAACCCTTCTTCCAGGGGTAATTGCCTGGAGGATGGGCAGGACCATTGCAGGAGGACTAAGTGCTGACCACTGTGAACCCTGAGGGACCAGGGAGGAGGCAGCAGCAGTCTGCAGACAAAGGAGACCTCGGACTCCTCTTGGGTATGTGGCTTCTCACCACACCCCTTGGGAAGGGAACCTGAGACAACCATAAATACCTCAGGAGCAGCAAATGGAGAGGAGAATTTTATCTTTGTCACTCAGCCTCAGGGACAGAGGCAAAGGGAGGCAGAAGGGGTCAGGACTGCAGGCAAACACAAAGGCTGTTTCACACCCATAGCTGCTGTGAAGGGTCTGGGAGCCAGACACCTTCAGACAAAGTGTTCCCAGGGCCCTCGTCCCTGTCCAGCTCTCAGCTCCACTGTGGGAGATGCTGTGATGCCATCCAGACTTCTGTCCACTCGCTCTAGGACAATGGACTTTCCTCCCTCTTTGGCTCCTATGACTTTGTTTTCTCCTCATAAGCTCCATGTTCAGGAGGAAAAAAGAAAAAAATAGGAGGGTTGCTAGTGCTCAGGTGGGAGACTGCTCTGGGGGTTGTGTTTAACCCAAGCTGTCCGAACACCAGGGGAGGACTAATACGAGATGGTTATATCAGAACAAATCCAGATTAACTCTGCTTTTTCTCTTCAGCTGGCTGTGGCAACTCAGCATGTCCAAGTGGGTACCTGGGAGGAGGACAGAGGATGCATGTGCTTCCAGAGGGATGCTAAAGTCATCCCCATTGGGCTCGTTATCTGCTGTGTCCTTTCAACAGCTCAGCGGCCCCTTATGAGAAACTAACGACTTCACAGCAATGTACAACACCCCCAGTCACAGGGAGCTCTTCCCACAGCCTCGTTCTGCTTTCTAAGAGCCACACCAACACTGGATTTCTTTACAACTAGGTAAACGCTAGCAACAGTGACAGCAGCAGCTGTCTGCAGTAGAGGAGTCCCAGGGCAAACTAGATTAGTCACAGGTACAGTGCTGAAGTCTTCAAAATCCACTTCTGCACTGGGGAAGCCGTGTCCCTCACAATGCCATTGCTTTCTGACACGACCTCTTGGGATGCAGGCATTGTTCCAGGGCTGTGGGGTTCCTTTCCCTGGGAAAAGGGATGAAATTTTCACACAGGCAATTGATGAGGTTCACTAAAAACTGCACTAGGAACAGTTTCATGGGTGCTTGGTGGGTGCTGGATTTGCACATATCCCCACCTCACCATTCATAAATACATGCACAAGTGTCACTTTATTCACACAGATTTTGGCAAAAGGCCCATTGAATTCAGCAGAGAGCAGTCCATTGACTTTGGTAGACTTTGCACATTGCGGGTGAGAACAGATGGAGGCTCCATTCACCAGTTGCCACTCGTTATTTAAAGCTGATTGTTGTTAAAGAGTTTTGTTAATGCATTCACAAACGAAGCTCAAGCCAAGTGGTGTAACCCCCACTGCCTGGATGGCAGACATGCTCTCCCACCACGGGTGGAGTGGACAAAGGACACCCCTGTACACACAGGGCTTACAAACAGGGGTTTATTGGCCCACTTATCTCCCAGATTTCAGAAGGCAGCAGTCTGCAGCCAGTGCTTTCTGCCCACAAGAAAAAGGCAGCCCTGGTGTGAGACTCCACAGGCCTGACACAGGAGAAGGAGAAAGCAACCACGGCAAGAGCAGAGGTCAGCTCTGCTGCCAGCAGAAAGGTCCCATGGCTTTCGGCAGGAGCTGTGCAAAGCTTTTCCACCAGCTAGAGCTGTCCAGCCTGGAAACCCTCCTTGCATCACGAAAGAACAAGGAATCACACTTCCTGAGCACAGCCAGGGGAAGGGAAGTCTTCCAGTGCCAAAGCTCTCCCTACACATGGCCACCACAAGTTTGGTGCAGGTCTTTCTCCCAGGGCCCCACACTGCTGTGTTTCTCCAAGCCTCCTTGCATCACGAAAGAACAAGGAATCACACTTCCTGAGCACAGCCAGGGGAAGAGAAGTCTTCCAGTGCCAAAGCTCTCCCTACACATGGTGCAGGTCTTTCTCCCAGGGCCCCACATTGCTGTGTTTCTTCAAGCTAGATCCCATCTCCCTCCAGCTGAGCGTGACTCCACGTAGTAAATAAAGGAAGGAACATGGGGACTGCCCACGAGCTCGTGGGCACACAGTGCTCAACTATCTTATTTATAACAGGCAGAAGTTAACCTTGCCTGTGGGGCTCCAAGGTTGTAACAGCCTTAAAAATGTGCTGGTGGTTCAGGGATCTCTAGCATTAATAAAGCAGGATAGCCAATGGCTGTCTTAATTAAGAAGTTAAAAATCCATGTTGAGTTTAAGTGGTAAGATTAAAAAGAAAAAGGGCTTGTTGGGGAAGCACTAACAGCACTGATGTGGGAGTAACACGAGGGAGAGGAATGGCCCAAAGTGAGAACGCAAACAGCAAAAATGGATTTCTGAAGAAGAAGGAAATTTTTTCTTTTTGCTGCAAGCCAGAGGCCTGAGCCCACGAGGCTGCTTTTGCAGAAAGTGCTGTGAGAAATATGCCTGGCACCCTCAACACAAAGCAATGTTCCCTGCTTCAGGTCAGCAGGCTGAGCAGGTCTGAGCCATCCCTGGGCAAAGCAGTCTCTGAGACAGAAATCAACAATTAGCACTGGTGTGTGCCAATGCCCCAGAAGATAGCACTGCTCACATGTGTGGCAAGAGGCAATAAATTTCAGCTGCCAGATTTCTGATAAAAAAGGCATCAGTGCAACCTCCTCAAACAGCAGCACGGCCCCAGCTGGTGATGTTGGAGTGCATCAGCTGGGGAATGTCTTCTGCAGCTGAAGCCTGGGTGCTGGGCAGTCACACACCTTGTGGGGCTGCTTCATATTTTAGCTAGACAGCAGCAAAGGTTAGTGACAGACAGGTCTGGGGACTGTCCCTGTCACAGCTGCATCACCTACAACTGAAACCCAGACTTCTGTTTCCTGATTTTGTTGTCTTTTTTGTCTTCATAAACGTGGCAGTGGGACTACAGGAAAATACCAGAGCTTTGGGGCTCTCAGAGCAGGAGGAAAGAACAGTTCTAGTCCTGGGAAACAGAAATCCTCCCCAGAAACACAAGAATAACTTAGCTGTGTCCTCAGTGAGCTTTCATTTCTTGCACTGGTCTGTGGCTTGGGGTTTCAGAGCTAGGAAGCTGCTCCTGGTGTTTCACAACCTCAGGCGTTCCTGGAGCTGTGTCTAGTGCTCTGCTTTCCTTCAGAGAAAGGTCTTCTCGACCCTCTCACCCAGGCTCTACATCATGACAAACCATGGGAAGAGGAGTTGGGACATCCCAGGCACATGCTTGGTGTGAATGCCCTGAGCAAGGGGCCAGTGTAAGAGGCCATGGGGGAAGCCAAGAGAAGATTGCTTTTGTTCTGATGGGGTGGCTGCTCAGTCTGGCACTGCCATGGCTCGGGAAGAGCCAGCTGAGCCTTGCAGTGGGACAGAAGAGAGGGGCCCACTGAGAAATGGGTGTATGGAGAAAGGGACCTCTCCCCCCAGTGCCATCAAACCATCCCGGCTGGGGCAGCAGCCACATCAAGAGCACAACAAATGCTTCAGGTCCCAAAGACTCTGGGTATGGTCTGCAGCCTGTCAGCTCTCTGGATGGCTCTTCTGTAGCATCTGCACAGACAGGCCAGAAGTCTGAGCAGCACAGATGAAAAGGATGTCATGTGCCTTGGATGGAGGTCTCTGCATCCCTGGGGGACTTGCTTACTGCCCAGATGTTCACATTACCTTTGTAACAGGAAAGAACGTGGGACAGAGCTGCCAGAAAAGAGATTCTGACCACTGGAGATGGATTTTCCATGAGATCCTTGCAAGGGAGGGTCACAGGGGAGAGTGATGACCATGTGGGAAATGAGATGTGTCCCCAAAGAAGACGAGACACCCACAGTTTCTGAGCAGACTGAGGGATCATCTGCTTGCAAACTTCCTCAGGAGGTCTGTCACCATGGCATGCTCACTGGGACCTGGGAGGCAGACTCTTCCAGGTAGTTTCTCCTTAATTGCAACCATTTTCAGCACCATGGAAGAGTGCTACAACTCACTGCAGAATGCAGGCTGGAGGGATCCTCTGCTCCCCAGATCCAGCTGCTCTGTTTGCTCTTCAGTCTCCCTGCACTGGTGCAGCATCACCTAAGCCAAGCACAGAACAGCAGCTGGCCCTTGTCATCCTGCAAAACGTCATCAGGAGCAGGGAAACACATTTGCCCTGGTGTGAGCTCTCATGATTTACCTATCACCAGAATCAGGCAAAAACTTTCTTTTTGTGTGTATTAGAGCAATGGTAGCACACAGGAATTTCCACTTGCTGGCAAAAATAGCATTTTGTTATCTTTGAAATAAAAACGTCTAAGTAAAACCATTGTTTCTGCACTTTGAAACAAAAATCCAGATTTTATTCTAGATGTTTTGCAAATTTTTTTTCTGTTTTTTTTTCCAACTTGGCTCTAAATTTCACATTTTTTTCTCATTTTTAATGAGCAACAGGAGACAGCAGGTGAGTAAGAGGAAGAGAGGTTTCTTCACTCGTGAGGAAATATTTTTCATTTTTACATTTCCCCAGAAAGCTGAAAATGGACCCCTAGTCCAGGGGGAAGTTGTTTATGGGAAAAATATGCTTCAGTGGGGAGCAAATATACTGCCCTCACTACTGAATTTTCTTATGCTGTAGGTAAGATAAAGCTGAATTAAGTGCTTGAGACAGAGGCAGAGCCAGAGCTCTGCACATGGCTGAAAATGATGCCACCAGCCACCAACCAGTGAGAGCAGACCCCTCTCTGGAAGCTGCTGTGGAGGTCCCGGTGTCCTGGTGGACCAGACGAAAAGTCCCCAGATGGTCTCACCCTAGAAGGGGTAAGACAGACCCTGGTGGTGTTGCCCACACCAGCCACGCTGAGCAGGGGCATGGCAACGATCAGATGTGTCCCAGGGAGATGTGGGAGAGAGGTGTGACCCCCAGGTGGCACAGGACCCCCCAGCCAGAAGCAGGGCTTGGCTGGACCACTGAGCAGCCTGTGCTAGCACTGCAGTGAGTCCAGGCTGAACCATGCTGGGATCTGCTGAAGCACACGGGGTGAAGTCCTTGCAGGGAGCAGTGGGAGAGCCGGTGAGGTGCACGGAGCCTGATGTGCCTGCGCTTCAGATGGCTCAGGGAAGGAAGTGAATGTGTGTGAGTTAGAGAGGAACGAGTTCCTCCAGGCCCCACGTGCTCTTTCTGCCCCTGTCTTTGTCAAGACTACAGGAACAGCATCTCTTGGGTCAGAAAGGGACTGGAAGGGCTTGTATAGAGTTTTGGTTTTTTTCTCCCTTGCACGTATCCTCCCAAGGCCCTGTGGGGGTTTCAGTTGTGGTTAATGAGCACACTGCCGTGGAGCTGATGGGTGTGCAGCTTGTCACAGCATGACTGGGATGTGCATCTCTCAGGTTACCTGCACCTCAAGCCTCCTCAGCAGTGAGCTGTTTTTACACCATCCCTGTACCCATTTGGGCTGACCGTATACCTGCTGCCTTCCTCTCTGTGGAACCCACACACCTCAGAGCCCAGAGACACCCGTCTACACGGCATCCGACCTCCTCGTACAGACCCATCCTGGTAGGCTGTGGAAGTCTCTCTCTTCCTTGTTTGACATCTCTAGGCATGCCCAACAGCTTTATTGAGAAAGCCACTTTTTAGCAACCAGAATTAATTCATATGCTCAAAAAAGGCCACTTCTTTGGTCTGCAAGACCACATTTGGCCCAAGGCAGGACACTCTCCATCGCCTGTCCCTGTGCTCTTCTGCATCCAATGGAGCTACTTAAAAAACATGAGCTCCTTCCTCTCAGCTCCTGGAGCAAAGGCAGAAGAAAGGGTGTTTATTCTATATTTCAAAGCTGACTCTTCAAAAATAAACCAAGTAAAATTCTGACCCCAGCAGCAGTCCCACCTGTAAAACCAGGCCAGGCAGGAGAGGACCACAAGGCATTTTGCTCCCAGAAGGCATCACTGTGTCAAGCTCAAATCCAAATAGTTCTCAAGCTGTCAGGTTTGAGGAGTTTGACTTAATAAAACTCAGAGCTTTCTGCTAGCAACAGTTACCATAAGAAAACACCACAATAAAATCACACTCCAACATTGCCAGGGGAACATGATGTGAGCTGAAGACGGCAGCTGGTCCCCGTGCAGCAACGGCCCCTCGCCCTCCTGCTCCAGCACAGAGGTGATCACCAGGAGGGATGGCTCCCTGGCCACAGTGGCTGTCACCTGACACAGCAGCTCTGCTGCCATGATCCAAGGATGGCCACGAGGGTCACACCCCTGTCCCCTCTTCCTGCTGCTCCTCTCCACAGCCCAAGCCCAGAGCCCAGGACCAGCTCTGCACCATGCCGCTGGCTCCAACGGTAACCCGGTGCTGAAGAGCAGCTTGGCTCTGTGGCTGGTATCAGTTAGTGTGTGCAGAGCCTAAAAATAGAGACCCTCCGCTCTCAGAATGACTCAGAGCTGCAGAAGGGAAACCCACAGGCTCTGTGCTTGGCTGTCCCCTGAGCTGATTGAAAAGTTTTCATCTTAAACTTTGTTTTGACACAAAACGGCTTTTTGAAAAACAAACTAACCAGAAAAAAAGCCCAACAAAACCAAACATCTCTCACCACCAGAGCTGCTGGGAAGACTCCTCATTTTGTCAGAGGCTGGAAGAGGTCTTGGCCAGAGAAATACGACAGTTTGAATTTTTTAAATTCTACTTAGCAGGTCTTTACCTGCTGCACTCCGCCGTGCAGCCCCGTGGGGTGCTGTGAGCCAGGGGAAGGTGTGCGAGTCCTCTGAAACATTCCTGGGAAATACAGAACATTCTCCAGACTGCTCTAATTCCAGCTCAGGAAGAAAACACATCCACCAGCTGGCCCTGCTGACGCCCCACAGGG
>NW_008610389.1:22600-27444 GCF_000691845.1 Merops nubicus | reverse complement strand
TTTAACCCCCCCTGTTTGGCCTCTGCAGCGGGGGCACCAGCCAGTGCCACTCAGGTCTCAGCCGTGCCAGGGCTGATGGTGACCTGGAGGCTGAGGGTGCTGGTGGGGAAGCAGAAGAGAACTGGGATGTGGTGAGGAGCTGCATTGCTGCTTCAGCACCATCTCACCCCTGAGAACAGCGGGTCCATCCTCCCTGCCCCGCTGTTTATCTCTTTATTGTTTAAGAGCAACCAAGCACTGGGGCAGGTACCCATGGCTAGTGGAGTCTCCACCCTGGAGATGTTCAGAACAACTGAAAAGGAGGCCAGGAGCAACCTGCCCCAGCTTTGACATTGGGAGGTTGGACTAGAGATGAGTTCAGCCTGGACTAGAGACTGGATCACTGCCAGCCTTCATTTTTCGAGGTGTGTAGTACAAGCCAGTCTCAAGGTCCTGGAGGACTTGGACATGCACAACCTGAACTCTTGAGCATGGTGATAAGCCCATTAACAGAGGAGCAGAGTGGGCTATGGGGGTTATGGCAGCCAGGCAACAACCCAATCTGCTCTTCAAGCCTCCTCTGCTTTCTCTCGAGCTCCAGCTGGACTTGTTTTGTCCCTCCTCACTTGGAGGCGACAGGAGGAGCAGAAGGAGGAGTCAGGCTCCAGGACAAAAGCGCTGTGTTCACAAGGCGAGCCCCACGCCTGTGCTGCCAGCTCCACCTCCACAGTGGACCGGGGCACTAAGCCAAGCTCTTCATCTCCCTGTGCTGTCCCCTGACACGGGACAGACCAGGCAAGCCCTGTGGTGGTGCCTGTGTTGGACTGTGGCTATAGTTCCATGCTGCACGGACAGGGCTGCAGAGGTACAACCCAACCAGCTCCTGACAGCTGGGATGCTGAGCAGTCCCAAGGTGAGATGGGAGAAAGCCAAACTTCAGCTGAGAGAAGACAAAGCTGCTGTTGAAGTTGGTTCTTTCTGTGCTGCCAATCAAGCCTGCACTGGTGTACGAGCTGTGCCAGGGTCTCATCCTGCACAGAACCTATCCCAAGAGCACCCTCGCTGCCTTCTCTCCATGTCAGAGCTTCATGCCCACGCTCCACCACAGACAAGCCCAGCTATGACAGCAGAAGGACATGAGCAGACACACATGCAAGAGGCCTCCAAATGCTGCACTAGACCCCTGCAGTATCACAGGGCTGAGGACAGGGCTGAGCCCTGGGGACAACCCCAGGAGGAGCCAGGCCCTGAGGGCCAGCCCAGAGGCTGCACCAGAGCTGGCCTGAGCCTGTGGCCGGGGAGGACCTCAGTGCAGCCCTGGTCCCACAGGGTGGGGCTGCCCTGGCTGCAGCACAGTTGGATCCACAGCTGGAGCACGTTCCCAGCTCCCACAGGAACACCAGCATGTCCCTGTGCCAACGCGGGGCAAGGGGAGCCAGTGAAAATGAGATCAGCTGAGAGCAATGGGATGCCAGTAATTCCCACAGACAGTTGGGGTGAGCGAGACCTCAGGAAGCCACCCTCCTTCCCTGCCAGGATCAGCCCTATCTAAACTCATAGACCATCTGCCTGCTGCCCTGGCCTGTGACCCCAGCAGGGCAGAGCCGCCTGGCAGCAGGGACTGCAGGTGGAGACAGATCCCCCAGCTCCATCCAGAGCTCACATGCTCATCGCCAAGAGCTGAGACCCCCCAGCCACTGCACACTCCCAGCTAGGCCATTCCCTTTCCAGAAACCCACCACCACTTTACCCACCCCTTGCTCACGTCTGGGTGGAGGTCATGGAAGGCCCTTGTCACCACGTGCACGGTCACTGCGCCCATGACCTTGGCATGGGCTTTGCTGTGTCCTGCTGGACACCACCTGGAGCTTCAGCAAGCCCATTAGGAATGAGATGGGCTGTCCTGAGCTCACCTGGTAGCTGATGCTGCCACAAGCACCTGCCAGTGGGGGATGTGAAGAACAGGCTCCTGGAGGCCCCTGCTCACAGCATGGCTGCTGGCTCCCAGCCCAGAAGCGGGTGCAGGACCTGTGCCTACCCTTCTGTGCACTTGTGCCAATGCCTTGCAGCCAGCCTCTGGTCAGGGCAGGGTCCATCCCATGCTTGTATCAGTTTCTGACTCCAAGAAACCCAGATAACAATTTCTGCTGCAAGAACAAATGAATTTTCAATTAAACCATCGAACCAGAAAATTATTTTTTAATCAATTCAGATCAAATCACTTCTATTTTCCTTATTGCTCACCAGCACAGTGATCAGCCAGGAACATTTTGTTCCAGGTGAAACAGAATTTGTGCTTTTTTTTTATAGCCCTTTCTAATAAAGTCAGGTCCTTGGCCCTCAGGAGGGTGAGTTCACTGCTGAGACCCCAGAGCTGAGGCCCAGCTGGGACACTGGGTGCTTGGTCCAAGCCCTGGGACCATCCATTCGTGGATGTCTCCCCCAGCAGCAGGAGAGGAGCTCTCTCCTCCCCTCACACCTCTCTGCTGGAGAACCCCTATGGCCCCATGGCACATGCAAGAGCAGGACCCCAGCCCCTGTGGGAAGGACCACAACCCCCAGAAGATGTTCTCACTCTCTGGGGACCGATGAACACTCCGTTATTCCTCATAAGGCAGAAAGGACTGTCACAGTCTTCCTCCTCTTGGCTCTAGACACCCACAGAGGGACAAAGGCATCCACAGCTCGGCAGCTGTGGGAGTCCAGCCCCAAATATCTTATTCAGACCAAAAAGTCCTGTCCAGTTTCCTATGACCACCACTGGCATTCCTACGAATGCCACATTCACTGTGAGAAAAGTCATTCTCTGTTCATAGTCATTCTTGAGTTGGTGGAAAACACTGAGAGTTTTTCCCCAATGAGATGAAACAGGATTTTGTTTTGATCTGAATCAAGATTTTCTTTTCATTTTAGTCTGCAAAATTTTGGAATTGATGGCTTTCTTCCCACCCATGCCAACTTCTTGTCTGGTTTTGCCTCTGAAGCTGCCAGCCCTTGGGATGTCCTGGTTAGGTTTCTGAAATGGATTGATACAAGGCAGGATTCAGATCCCCATGAAATTGCCAGCTGCACTTTAAATGCAGCATTTTTTTCTACATTACAAATAACCAGAAGAGACGTGAGAGTGTTTGCTCTGAAATAGGGCACTGGGACAAAGAGAGAAACGTAATGCACCCAAAATGCCCCAAATGCCTGTGATGAATGCAGCACAGAAATGTCACTGCTCCTACACACCAGCCCATCATTCAATACTTCCACTTTCTTTGGTGAAATGACAAAAAAAAAAAAAAAAAGAATAGTTGATGCTTTCAGCACAGCACAAAAAAATTCTGTCCACATCTGCCTCAAAGTGTCAGGTTGGTACAGGAAGCAGAAGTGTTTCTGTGAGATTAGCATCTCTCTGAAACATGTTTGTGAGAGCCAAAAGCACAATACTAGCACAGCACAACGTTCCTGCTGCATCCCCATGCCCTTTATTAATGATTTACTAGTAAAATAACATTCTTAAAATGACCTTATATGCTCTTTAGTTCAATTTTTTTTTTATCACAACTAACTTAAAGGGTTTCTGGGCATTCTATTCTGAGTTTCCTAGAACTCTTGGAAAGGAACCCTTCCAACTCAGCCCTTTGAGGCCACCGCAGAGCTCTGCTGGATGGCATCTAATGCTCTGCCCTTTGGTAGTGCTCCATGCATTTACTTCTGCCACCATCTCTATCTAAATTCCCAGACGAAGTGGTAACACTCAGCTCCGAGCTGTGCACGGTGTGAAAGCCCAGAGAACTGAAAAATCTGCTTATTTTTAGTAGGAGATCATCCAAATTTCTCAGCTGCAGGAGAAGGAACCAAAGATGCTGCTGAAAAGCAAGCGCAAGGCAAGTCCTCCTCTCCCACTGAGGAGCCCAGGGTGGCTCTTCTGCTTCTCCCACCTTCTCCACTGGCTGAGGGCAGGATCAGAACCTCCTGGGGACAGTGATGTCCTTTTGAAGGGTTTAAGTCAGCCTGTCAGCTTTCTACCATGGCATGAGGAGAACTCTTCATCTATACTGTGTGAGAGGTTGAGTTGGGACATCCAGAATTTGGGATTCCTGCAGTGACTCGTCTCTGCAGAGCTGCTCCAGTGCTTTGGGAAGGTGGATGCCCTGTGTCCCACAGCAGTGTGTGTGACCATACCACAGCCAAGAACACCTCTGGTAGGTTGAGCTCCATCTGCAATGGCCTGAAAGGTGGGCTCAGGATCAGATTAGCTGCTCACCTATATTAGTGATCTACAGGAGTGCCCTGGGGACTCGCTTTGGGGCTTCTTGTCTTGCATTCCCAAGGGACACCTTCCTGCCTCTGGCATGGTCCAGTGCTGCCTCTGCAGCACTCTGGGTAGCCTCTACATACTTGACCTGCCTGTCAAACCCAAGCCTAGCTCAGTCTTTGCAGATCCCCAGCTCTGGGCATCAGGATGGACCTTGGATTCACAGCCAGAGATGACCACATTCCCAGCACAGGAAGAGCCAGCATAGTCTTTCTGGGCACTCATTACCTCAGGTCATCATTTTTTTCCTTCCTCAACTGCCTCATGAGAGATAAAAGAGAACAACAATGAGTAATGCCTATAGAAGATATTCTGGGGTTAATTTTGGAGCCATAGATATTTTTATCAACAGCAATCTAGTGGGTTTAGGAAGGTATTTTAGTTTCATAGGAAGCATTCATGGACAGTGCTGCCAGTTACAGCGGCCGTGCTTCACAGTACATGTGGACAAATCAGAACTTGTCTGGGATTGCTACATTTCCTGGAAAACTGGCAGCAAAAGTCTGGAAAAAAATATCCTATATTACTGTATCCAGAAGACAAAAACACAGTTTAAGGT
>NW_008610389.1:14640-22569 GCF_000691845.1 Merops nubicus | reverse complement strand
CCTCTGGCTCCTGCGGAATGGCAGATGAGCTGACTCCTTCCTGCGGCTCTTCTCCAGGTCTGTGAGTGACCCCAGCTGTCCCACCCACGCCAGGAAGGATGGTCAGCTCTGAGCCCCCTGCTTTGTGTGGCTGCCCTGCTAGCTCTCTGAGCTTACAATGCTCAGGAAGGAATAATTTGGGAAGCCTTTGACCATTGCTTATCCAGCACGGAAGCAGTAGTGCTGGTCCCTCCGTTCCTCACTTTCCATCCCAGTGCCACAACCAGAGAGGAAACACGATTGCATCAGCACAGAGAAGCTGAGATGATGCAGGTGGTGGCCACGCAAGGAGGGCTGTACTGGCCAAGCAGCAGCAGTATTTGGCAATGGTCACATTCTGGCACAGAGTCTCACTGGCTCTGACACTTCCAAGACCTGTGCTTCCAGCCACAGGCGACTCCTACATGTAGTAACCATGCTGATGGCAGACCCAGCTTCCAGGATGTTGATTCAGACACCCAGACACTCAGCCACTTCCTGTTTGGATGGACTAAAATTATTTGCACGGTTTAAAAAGTGATGTTGGGTAAGGGAAACAAAGGGGGAGGCTGAGCACCAGGGTACGTGCCCATGCACAATGGAAAAGGAGCAGAGCACATTGTCACCCTCTCCCAACAGCAGCATGCACGTGCAGCGTGTGCCCAGGAGCCACTGTCACCACTCCTCTGCCACGCTGGCACTCCTATTGCCACAGCAGTGCAGTAAAGCACTGGGATTCCTGCCTGAGCCTCCTCACAGGGCTGCTCTGCCAGCCCAGGGTGACCCAACATCATCTCCAGCTACATGCCCAGCAAAGACATGCCCAGGAGATGTGGTCTGCTGGCTGGAACAGGCAATAGAAGGATATACAGGCTCTAGCATCTTCCTCTGCTTTGCCACCCAGGCAGTTATGACTGGTGATGAATTTTTCATCACCAAATGCAGCTTCCCACTGTCACAGTCTTTGCAACCCCACCGTGGGCACAGATGTGACTCCTGAGATGTTGATAAACTTGTGGCAACTAGAGGTCCAAGGGCATGGACCTCTGTCCTGAGGGCTTTGTGAGAGGTGCCTGTGTCTGTAAGCTGGACTCAGCTCTTGCCTCGTCCCCTGTGTAACCAGTCTCCCCTTAACCTGTACAAGCCAGTGCAGCTGCTGAGGGAGAGGGCAGACAAGACTGTTTGGACTGGCAGCTTCTGGGGCGAGTGGTGATGGGGAGGACCCTGCCCAGCAGTGCCAGGGTCCGAGCAGTCACAAAGCCTGGCTGTGCCCCAGGGCCATCTGCTGTGGCTCACACGCAGAGGGGCAGTCAGGACACCTTGCTGAGGAGCTGTAGATACACAGACATCAGCTGCCCATGCAGCTGCCCCAGGCTGTGCCTGCAGCCAAGGTCTCCATGGCTTCGCTTCCAGAAGAGAGGCCAAAAAAAATTTGCAAAATATTTTGTGGGAATTGTTGCAAGTGATCCCTTCCCCACTGGCTGGATGTCTGATAGTGCCCAGCTGCTCCATGCTCAGCTCTTCCCTAGCTCCCAGATACACAAAAAAAACCCCAGACCTTTACTTCAAATGCTCAAGAAGGGCATTATCCTGGATGCTTCACATCCTACCTCCAAAATATGATCAATTTGACCTTTCTTCTGTTTTTTTTTTCAAAGCCTTACTAATCTATTCCCAAAGTCTAGGAATGCTGATGACTCAGGAGGTTTTCCCCCACAGTCTGGACAAGGCATCTCTTGGTAAGGGCTGTTTATGACTGAACTGCAGCTGGATTTACCTATCATGCCTTCTTTTTACCTGAGAAGCAATTAGTCATGTGGACCAGGAGCTTCCAAAGTGACTGGCTGTCTTTGTGCCTTGACTTTTCACACCCACCTGAAAAAGAAACAGTTGGGCACCTTAAAACTGGAAGCAACCACATTTCACTGTCCCTCTGAAAAGTCTTTGCCAAAGCACATTTTCCAAGCTCAAATTAGGTGAGCGCACTGTTTAGTCCAGGGAGTAAAAGGCAAATTACAAATAACAAATCTCAAGAAGTGGGTTCTGAGTCATCCTCAGCGACAGAGGCTCTGCAGTCAGAGTCTGGGTCATAACTCCACTGCCACTGTAGGTACAGGAATAGAATCTGGCATCTACAGCTGTAGCTGTGTTGAGTCAGCAAGGCAAACGAGTCAAAAAATAGTTAAAATCTTGGTTTTGTCACTGCTTTTAGACACTGTTTCTGAATATCTGTCATCACAGGGTAAACCTGCACAGTCACAGATGAAGATTTCTCAGAACAAAGCTGGGATTTGCTTATTGCAGTGTGCTTTAAACCTCAAGTCAAAAGTTCCCAGCACATGGCACCCCAGAGTTCTTCATGGTGTTTTGATTTTATCATCTGATACTTTTTGATTTTATCATCTGATGGTAATTTGTCTGGTAAGCAGTGATCATAAAAGGTCTGAGAAGACAAGGATCTCCCTCCCACAGACTAATTTCCAGAGCACGCAGCCCGTGCTCAGAGCCAGGCTGGAGACCTGGAGCAGGACTCAGTCCTCCTGCTTCCCCAGGCACCTGCAGCTGGCACCAACCCAAAATGGCCCTTAGCAATCCTAAGGAAGCCTGATACAACTCATGGGCAATGGCAGAAGGAAGGATCCAGGGCCTTCTGCTTGCAGAGAGGAGCGTGCTGCCAGCACCCTGGGGGCAGAGCACTGCCTGCCCTTGCCCAGCCAGCAGCATGCCCTGGGTGCTGCCTGCACATACCCCTGTGGACTGTCAGCTCCATCTGCGTTCCCTTCTCCCACTGCACACTGGATCTGAGAGCATGCAAGCTAATCACAGTGCTGGACAAAGCTGAGCCTTTGATTAGAGAGTTAAAAACATGGAAAATGCAAATACAATGACACAAGGCAGGTGTAGAGCCAAGATCATCTCTGGTTACTGCCCAAACTGTTTCCTGGGGGATATCCCAGGTGTAGCTCTAGCAGGCCACACACCTCCTGGACACTGTCTGAAGGAGCAGGATCCTTGAATATCTCCTCCCCTTTCCCCATCACTTCTTTCTTTCTCTGCCTGGCTCATGCTGGCATTTGATGCAAGTGCACAAGGGACTTTTTCTTCCCTGCTCAAGTCTCCTGCCCTCACAGACATCCTGCCTTCTCTGCTGAGTTCACTCCTCTGAGCTTAAAACACCTTTTTGCTTGCAGGCTGGTCACACTAGTTGGTAACTCCCAAGGAGCTTGCATTGTTCTCAACTCACCTGCAGTTTTCTTCACGGCTCTTACCTGCACCAACACAACAATATCAAGGGCAGCTATGCCAGCTAAGAGCCTTTCTTCAAACAACTTTGTCACTCCTTCTCTCCGTTTTGAGTGCTTACACCTTGTGACCTAGAAGGTTCAAAACTGAGGAGCTGTGGATATTCCCAGGGCTCGTGAGCAATTAAGCCATGAGCAGTTAAGGTTTGAGGGACTCCTCGGCTCCAGACAGCCCAGCAGCCACACCAGAGAGGCACCAACAGGCACCACAGTTCCCCGGGGGTTGCTGTGTTGCCATTCAGTGCCAAAACTTGCCAGTTTGTACAAGAGCAAAAGGAAATTCACGGACCAAGGCCAAGGCCTATGAGGTCTGGAAGCAGCAGCTCACAAAGAGCAGTCCCTTCGAAGGGCGTGCAACGTGTTCTCAGCTCTGCTCTGACACAGAACTCAGGGACACCAGGCAGTCCAGCAGATCAGGCTGAGAAAAGTTGAAGGAAAAAAAAAGGAGGAAAAGTTGGAGCTGGTTTGGCTGGCGCTGGGGAGGGCAGGAGTGGGAGGGTGTGCCTGTGGGCGTCACAGCCACTCGTGGAGCTTTTGTTGGAAGAATTCGCAAACAACTGTAATTGATTAAGAAATGGGCTAGTTGTGCAACCTGCTGATTACAGAAAGGGGTTATTAATTCACCAGACAGGTCCGGCAGAGGTGCTGTCAGAGCATTAGGGCAGACGCTGTGGGAAAGAAGAGAAGCTGCAAGAATGGCTGTGCTGATGTCCTGCAAGCCCACTCCTCTAGGGCTGAGGAGCACCAGGAGCTGCCCACTCCTGTCTCCAGGACCGAGTGCCACATGCAGGGGTGTGCAGAGCGTGCTGGGCCTGTCACCCACCCCTCTGATTGACAGCTGCACCAAGGACTAAACGGATCCAGCCTCTGATTTGTCCCAGCCATCCCCCAAAGACCACTCTTGTGTGATTCACCTCACCACAGGAGGACCCTGTCACCCAAGGGTCCATTTACAAACCACAGCAGAGTCCAACTCATCTCTTGGAGCCTGTTAAGATTGGGATTCAGTCTGATATTAAGAAACCCAGGAGGTGTCTTCACCGACCAGTGGAGCCTAGGGGGAGGCTGGAGGTGCCAGCTTTGGGGCAAACAGACCTTCCCTAGCATCTCTGCTGGCTCTGAATTAAACAGCTCTCTCACAGCAACCTCTGAAGCCTGGACAGTGGCTGATGGGAGACACTGACCCTTGGCTGTAGGTGTTTTGATGACAGAATGAACCCAATCCTGGAGGGTTGCTCAGCGAGAGCTCCTTGTGCCCCAGGCTATGCAGGTGCTGATGGGGTGTCCCCCATCACCCCCTCTGCCAGAAGGACTTTCTACCTGTGGGTCACTGTCCTCTCACAGGGACCAAATGGCACCTGAAGAGGAAAACTCAGACCCACCATGGGGATACACTGGGTGCCCAGGGCATCTCCAAGGCTTGGCATGTCTTGGCTCTAAGGTGCCTTGGAGCATTATCCCCCCTTGGCAGAGCACAGGCAGATTACCTGCTCCAAGGCTTGTCTGCTTAATCTGTGCTCGGTCTCTTTATCCTGTCTGTCTATATATAACCTCCCCCCTGGCCACCTGCAGCCCCCCTCACATGCCAAGGGCTGGGGGGCAGGGGAGACATGCCAGAGCACTGCCAGGGCTGCGCCAGGCCTGGCATTGCCAGGGTCTGTGGGCTCAGAGGGGGCAATGAGTGGCCCCGCCTGCCTGGTCACACAGGGTGGGACCAGCATCTCCTCTGCACCCCTGGCACCAGCCTGTTTGGAGAGGAGCTGGAGAGGAGCTCAGACCAGGCTGGAGGTGCAATGGGAGATGCAGAGCCCAGGTGAGGAGGGGCTGCCTCACCTTCACTCCCAGGAGAGAGAAATTACTGTAAACAAGGGATTTGACTTTCTGTGACCAAGCCGGGAGTGACAGACCCAGATAGGAATAGAGGAGATAAAAACATGGTGAGAAGAAGTGGTGGGACCTGTCCCATCCTGGGTCTGCTGGCACACCAGCATGGCTGGGGCAGGCAGAGGAGCCACTGGCAGGGACGTGCCTCTGGGCTGGGGCAGGAGGAGTGGCGGGGGCGGGAGGGGGAGCCACTGGCAGGGACGTGCCTCTGGGCTGGTGCAGGAGGAGGAATTAGGGCTCCACAGCAGGCTGTGAGTCTTTCTCATGCTTGGAGGCACAGTGTCCCATGCAGACCACTTTGCACCCCTCCCACACGCCCAAAGCCCTGGATGGTGCTACTCACTAGAGACATCCACGCTGCTGCAGGGACACAACACCATGGTGATGCTAAGCCTGCTAGGAAACAGCTGGAGAAAAGTCTCTGCTCACAAGGTGCTTTCTGTTGGAGGAAAAAGAGGAGAAATCCCAGTTCTCCGTGTTGCCAGGATGGTATTTTAGGAAATTCCCTTTCATCTTCCCAGATGGAATCATAGAATCCTTTAGGTTGGAAGAGACCTCCAAGATCATCAAGTCCAACCACCAGTGTGTTGTCCATTTAAATACTGAGCCCTCTCCTTTGCACGTGCTCTGTACCCACTTTGGCTTGTCATGTTTCAGCTTGCTCCAATGGACCCTCAAGTCCATCATATGCTCAAGGCTCACATCTTGATTTGCTGAAAAAGAAACCCCATAGTGTCACTGTCCCTGGGTTTGCCAGAGGAAGCAAACACAGAGTAGCTCCGTGGGGCTGTCTCAAAACAGGGGTAATTGTTCAAATCATAGAAAACCCACCAAAAGTAAAGAACAACCAAAACCAACAAGGGGCAGTCATGGTCTCCAGACATCACAGTGGTAGAGCTTTCTCTGTAAGGATTACTTCCTGGATTATCTTTCTGATATGAGCATGAATCTCCCCTCAAACAATAATAAAATCCATAGGCATCAAATATTAAAGAAAATAAGCCATTAAACTGAGCAAAATAAATCAAAATGCTATAACCAAGACTCTTGAAGCATCTCCAAAACATTTTCATCTTTTAGTTCCTTTTCTTCTAGCTACAGAGTTGTGATGCTCTTGTAAAAAAACTCCTTTCCATTCAAATCTACTTTTTTTCCTTCAGTTAAATAAAATACTTGACAAGAGGAAACAACACAGCACAGGTTTACTAGTGAAAACTGTGTTGCAGCAATATTAATTAAAAGCCATTTCACATGAGGGATTCACACCTCCTCTCCACCCTCAGGAATATTTTACTTTTGTTCTTGCTCACTCTTTTCTCCTCTGCTTGCAAAGCCAAGACCATCCAGCCAGCCAGGATGCAGCTGGTCTTTGTCTGAAGGTAAGCTTGAACAAACCCCTCCACAGCTTACAGCTGGGGACAGTCAGAGCTGCCAGTGCCAAGGGCTTGTTTCGGGGTGATTTGTGCAGTTTGACACAGACAGGAGTTCAAGCTGAGCCACCAGAGATGTGTCAATGAGAGTCAGACAGAGAGGGAGGTGTCTGGACACCCCAGTTCCTGCCCCGTGCCTCTGCTGGGACACAGAGCAGTGCAGGCATGGGACAGGCTGCCCCTGCTCCTGCAGCAGCTCACGTGCCTCAGGCTCCTCTGGGGAGAAGAAGGCTGGAAGGAACACGTAGAGCTTTGGCAGGAGGGGTCAGGAGAGGCAAGTCTACCCCAGGGAGTAGAAACTAGAATCAGGGATGGGAAAAAACAGGACAAGAATAACCTGGGCTTCTGCACCAGCAGCTGAGCCTTGCAAGTGTGCAGCGAGCACCGAGCCCGGGTGGTTGGCAGAGGATGCAAGGAGAGCAGTGGCAGAGCTGCCCCAGCAGTGCTGGGCATGCTTCACTGCTGGGAAAGCCTGAGGGAGAAGCCTGCTGCCTGCAGAGCAATGGGGGAGTCTCTGCCCTGAGGCTGAGGGCTCTCAAACCTGCACGGGGGTGCTGAGCCTCCCTGAATGTCCCTGCCAGGGTCACAGCCTGCTCAGAGGAGTAGATCACCACCTAGGCTGGGAGGTGCAGACCTGTCCTTCCACCCCACCCCAAGGTGCAGCATTTGACCTGGCAATTCCCAGTCACGGCTGGAGATGTTTTATGAACTGCTGCTGATCTTTTAGAGAGACAGCTCAAATCACCAGTGCAAAGGAGTGGAGATGAATGTGTGTCAGTGGTGGTCCACCACAACTCACATACCTTACAGAAATCATAAGGCAAATAGGAAGCCAGACTCTCCAGCTCAGGTAAACTGAAGGATTCCTCTCCAGCAACGAGCACTGCACTCCCCAGGCTGGTGCTACAAGAAATCCCTATACTGGAGGCTAAACCAGGCTGGACATGGAGCATGGGGTGCACCCTCAGGCTCAGAACACACCACTGGCCTCTGGCTGGGCCCTAGCCCTGATTTTGTCTGTGATAGGAAGCACAGTGCACATGCATGGCAGTGATTTCTGGCTCCCCGTTGCAGGAGTGAGGCACTGCAGCAGCACTGGGGGCAGGAGGGTTGGGTGGGTTACACGGCTGCCAGGGGATGGGCAGTGGGGTTTCTGTCACAGCCACGTTCCCAGAGGGGACATCCCAGGACTGTCTGGTGCCTCCCTTCACAGCCAGCACAGGGGCAGGTCAGAACGTGGCTCTCAGCACTGGTGTAAATGCACCACAACGAGCAGGATGGGAAGGAGACAAGTC
>NW_008610389.1:14316-14609 GCF_000691845.1 Merops nubicus | reverse complement strand
CCCTGCCATATTGGTTGTTCTGAAGTTGGCTTTGCCCCAGCAGGGAAAGGGACAGAACAGCCAGGGAGGGAGATCTGTGTCCAGCTGCTGCACCAGTGTCCCAGATGTGCTGTACCAGGCCACGTCCCTCTGGCGTCCCACAGTCATCCCTCCCCTGGGAACGGCCGCTGAAGAGAGGGGAGGGATGGGGATTTCTGCTAACATGGCCCTTTCTTTGCCTTTCGAGGAGTTCCCCACCACCAACGGCACCCACTGGTGCAATCCGGCAGAGCTGGACATGGGTCCACACCCCT
>NW_008610389.1:0-14209 GCF_000691845.1 Merops nubicus | reverse complement strand
GAGCTGGACATGGGTCACCACCCCTGCCACTCGGACTGTGTGGCATAAATGGCTCTGCTGCCCCTGATGCTTTGGAGATGACACCTCCTGGCCCAGGCAGCCCCAGCACAGACCCAGTACAGCCCCAGCACGGCCCCAGCTCAGGGAGCAAAATGATTTGGGGGTCCTGTCCTTCCCCCCGAGCCAGGGCTGGGCAGGGTAAGCGTGTCCCCCAGCCCCCTCCTGAAAGCCCCAGCTCTGCTCCCTGCCCTGCTGCTCAGGAGCCAGGGCAGTCACCCTGTGAGCTGGTGAGAGTTAATGGCATCTGCCTGGGAGCCAGCAGGGAAGTCAAGAATTTCCCCAGCACATGCCCCAGCCATGGAGTGGAGCATGCTGCAGGGTTGCAACACCTTCTACGAGCTCAGAAGAAGCATTAAAGAAGTTCACAGGATGGAAGCACTTCTTCCAGGCCTGTTGCATAATCCAGCTAAGCAGATAAGCCTGTAATATTTGCACAACACCGTGTCCCTTCATTGGCCTTGTTACTGGTCTCGTTTTGCAGGGCTTAATTCAGGGGATCGGATGGATTGAGGACACCTCTCAGGTCATCCTGGGAGGTGACTGTGACCCAGCTCTAGCATCGTGCTACTGGGACCATTAAAGGGCCAGGGACACCTCACTGACAGCTGCACTTTAAGCCTGGCAAGTCTGTCCCAAAGGCATTTTGGAAATGGCACAACGAGACCTACGGAAAGTACTTGGGCAGCTTCTCACGGAGAGACTGGTAGTGGAAAACCACCATGGGAAGAGAACAGTGGCCTGCCAGAGGTGAAACAACCTTTGCACAAACACACAGACACACACAGCTCGGGCACTTTCCCAATCGACTCTTTACTTGGCTCAAAGGGCACACAGGATGTGGGGATGCAGTAGTGAGAGGACTCAGGTGTCAGGGGAAAGATGGGACACAGATGAATGCGCTGACTGAGCACAGACATGGTCCAGAATCTGCTAGGAACTGTCTTTCAGTACATCCCCTCCCTGGGACTTACCAGGCAGCCCAAGGGGAGGGCATGGCACCATCTGCCAGGCAAACGGGTGGCACCAGCTGGTCCTTCCCTTTGGGAAGCAGGCTCCAGAGATGTGCCCCAAGCACAAGGGCAGGGAGTGGAACAATCAGTGCTGGACTTTGGCGCTCGCAGAGTCCTTCACCAAGCCAAGAAGCAGGGAGCAATGTTGTGCCAAACACTGGACTTCCCTCCAGGAGCTTCCTGTAAGCAAGTCCCACACCTCACACTGCCAGGGACCTGGATGGTCAGAGCAGGAGGCTCAAGACTCAGCAGGATGCTGTCACAGCTGCCCAAGCTCCACGTTGTGCACAAGCCAAATCTAACAGGCTATGGGGCAAAGGAGGGTGGATGTAGGAACTTACTGCTGCAAGGACCCCAGCCTGGTTCCAGGTTACCCCAGATGGATCTTCACCTGCCAGGGGAGTGCAGACATCTCCCCTCATTCTCCCTTTGACTTGTCCTTGGGTTCAGATGCCTTCAGGGATGAGCAGCATTTCTAAGTTGCTGCAGAGCCCCAGGAGGGACCAGAGCCCCAGGAGGGATGACATTGCTCCTCACACTCTTTAAAGCCATATAGATGCCCTTTGCATGGGGTTATTCAGAGGCCATCAGTCCCAGCCCCACTCTTACACCTTGGGAAAGATCTCAGGCCTTGCTGTGCCCCAAGTCCTCCACTGTGTTTCAGCAGTGGAGTTTTCCTCTCCCTCCTGGGTAGCTTTGACTTGCTCCCAGGCCACAGGCCTTTGGCAATGTCCATTCAGGAATCCCCCCAGGGTGCTCACAGCCACTGTGTGGGACCTGCAGGGAACACGTGTCACTCATGGGCACACGGGTCAGGAGACACAGCCCAGCTGAGCAGAGCTGTGGTGGCTGCAGCTCCCAGCCTTGCTCCAGGCTGGGTCACCACTGCACTGCTTATCCCAGCGCCAGGGGAGGGCAGGGATGCCCGGCCCAGGGGAAGGGCTTCCCATGCTCTGCTCCTTGCCCCTGCCAGGGATGGGGACATTATCACTGCCTGCAAAGCCACCTCTACCTCCTGCCCCTTCCTTCTACACCTTAATCGTGAAGCACCTCTTCTACTCGCCCTGTTCCCCACCCTGACCTCATCCATCCACCACGGGCACAGCCCAGTCCTGGAGAGAGGTTTTGTCCTCTTTACTCAATCTGCAGCAGCACCCGCAGGAGTCTGCAGAGATGGAGAAAGAAAGAGGGACAAGGGGAGGAAGCAGAACAGCTGCCTCCTGGTGTGGGTACAGACAGCTCCCCTCTTCCCCAAAACCTCTTCCTGGATGAGTGCCAAGAAGGCAAACAAAGACAAGGAGGAAGGGAAGGAGTTGGCATCAGTGCTGGTAGAAGACTTTCCACCCGTTGCCCTTCCCCCTTGGCAGGGAGTGCAGTGCAATTGCAAGATTGCAAAATCCATGCTTGGGATTTTTTTTTTTTTAATGCTATTTCTGGATTTACAATCTCCTGTGCTGGCCAGAGGGCCATGGGGAAACAATAAAAGATCATTTGTTTTCCTGAGAGGGAAACTAGAGGCTTCTTTGTTTTCTTTCAACATCAGAAAGTCAGGTCCTGTGTGTCTCACTGAATTTTTGGATGGAAAAGACAGGGTGGTTTTGTAGTGTCAGATGCACCAGGAAAACATAGTCTCATTGCTTGAGTTGTGTCAAAGTGGTTACACATGTCAGTCATTCTTGTTTGCTTCTCTCAATGGCTAAATAAATAGCAGGGATAAAAGGTTACTCTTTTAAGTTTCAGTGCTCATCAGTGAGGGTCAAGTGAAGCTCGTTTGCTGCACGTGGGACCTCTAACAAGTCCTACAGGAAAACCAAGAAATGTCAGACGTGACCTTCCTGGCAAATCAAATGTGAAAAACAAGACAGCCACCCTAGGCAGGCTTTTTAAGGAAGCAAAAAAAGGGCACAGCCCATTTATTTTTCCTCAGCAGATCCTCTCTGAGGTCATTGCACTGTTGTGAACTACATCTCAGTTTGGCTGATGACAGAGTTCAGTGGTGGTGCTCTGCAGCATTAGTCTTTCGTGGGTCTAAATTCATCCAGGGGAGGAGCAGAGCCTTGGAGAAAGAGTGATGAGCCTGTGGTTGGCTGTGCTCAGCTCTGGTGGGGATCTGGGCATTTATTCACAGACTCCTGGTCCTAGCCCCATTCAGATCCAACAGACAGAGTGTACCTGAAAAATCCTGGGGGCTGGAACCAGAAAAAAAATCCCAACTTTGTGCTCAGAGGAGCCAGAGGACTTTTATTGCTCTGCTTTACGAGGATCCAGCTTCTCACCAACAAGCACAGAGCAGTGCAAAACTACCTGTACTGCTAACTATTCACATTGTCTTCCCTCTTGATTGTGTTCCTTCCCAAAGCCCTTCCTACATGTCAAAGTGGTTTACGTTTTAAAGGTTTATTTATGTTTTCTCCCCATTTTACAACTCCTAAAGGTGACCCATCCTAGAGGAAAAAGCGAGGAGGGGCTGAGTCACCCAAAGGAACCACAAAACACTCCCAAGAGAGGACAGGCATGGAGGTCATCCAGTACATACAAGAGTCCCCAGGGTTGATGTCTGCATCTCAGGGGTTACTTGAAGTCCTACAGCCACAAAAGAGTGTGAGGTTTATGCACCATTGGCCAGACCAAAAAGAAATATCTGTCTACAAAGTTCTGGACTGTGTCCTGGACTCCCTGTCGATGAGGATCAGTGTGGGTAGGCTCTCAGAAACCCAGAGAGCCTCACTTTGCCAAACAAACCTCACTCCCTGTGTGACCTGCACTCAGCTTTCACTGCCAGGACGCAGGGTGGCCTCTGCCTGCACTGCCACAGTTGCCTTCATCATCCCTACAAGTAATTCTACAAGTATAGTAATTCTGCAAGTGTTGGTCTCATTTTCTCCAGTTTTTGGTCTTTAGTAAGAACTTTTTTTGAGAACTGTGAGGACCAAATGTGAGATTCCTCCAGTTGAAGAGGCTGTTGTGATAGACAAGCAGAGGCAAAACTCCTATCACCGTGGTGAGCTTGGCCCCAGGGGACCAGAAAGCTGCAACAGAGGCTCAACGGGCATTAAGTTTCATCATGGAAAGATCTGGATCCCCAATGGTAATCAGGCAGCAGTGTCGGGTTTGTTTCCCAAGATGGTTAGATACAACCAATAAATGACCAAGCAGAAGAAAAAGATGCAATACACGAGGCAAGGTAGAAGTGATGGGGCTCTGAGATTCAGTAGCCACCACCAAGGCTTGTTCTCAGACCCACAGAGGAAGCTCCATGTCTTCTTCCTGGAACTATGGCTATAGTTTTCAGCAGAAGCCAAGCCAACACTGGAGCTGGTGTAGGCAGAGCTCCCACATGGCCACAGGAGACACTGGGAGCCATCTGCAGAAGCCCAGCATCACTTTCACTTCTGCCATGGTGCTGAGTGAAGAGTTAAATTCTCCCCCTCGACAAGAGCACAGAGGCAGCTCCCAGCCACCATCTGCTCTCATTCACACGTGAGCCATGCACAGCACCATCCACTTCTCCATTTACTCCCTTTAACAAAACCAGAACTACACATCTAGTGAAGGAGAGGAATGACTGAGCCCTTCCCAGTACTCATGGGCTGGTGGGGAGCTCGCAGGGAGG
The DNA here is from genome assembly GCF_000691845.1 of Merops nubicus. NCBI lineage: Eukaryota > Metazoa > Chordata > Aves > Coraciiformes > Meropidae > Merops > Merops nubicus. The sequence continues at coordinate 9,526 of NW_008610389.1, read as the reverse complement.
GGAAATATCTGGTCACAGGAGAGGGTCCTTCCCTGGTGCAGCCAGGAGCGTGCTGTCTCCTGGGAAATGTCTGACCCAAGTGGCTGCTGGCATCCTCCAGCCCAGCCACGGCCCCTGTGCTGAGAGCTGCACCCAGCACAGATTTACAGATCTGGGTCCCCACGCACGAGGGTTTATAGGCAATGAACATCTTCTGCTTGCAGCAAATTAGTCTCTCCCCAACAAACTTCTGCTTTGCTCCAGAGCAGCAGCAACACTGTGGTTTAGCAATCAATCCTATCGTAAATTATAATAATCTGGGAGCAGTCCCAAGGAGCCCCAAGGGTCTGTCTGCACCAAACCTGGCCAGAAGTTGCCCAGATGAAATGTGTCATTACAAATGGACATCAACTGAAATTGGAACTGCTGGAGGGAAACAGCCCAAGCCTCATTCAAAGTTAAAGTGGGGGCTATTTTAAAAAAAAAATATCCGTTGTCCTAAAACACATTGCCCTATAGTTAAAAAATCACTTTTCTTCTAGGCATTTCTGGCAATTCATACTTTAAAAGGTTTTTTAAAAGGTTGGAAGAGGATAAAGTATTTATGAGTAATTCAGATGAAACGTCTATATTAATTCAAACTAAATATTTTTTTTTAATGGCCTCTTCCATGAAATTTTCAACTATTTATCCTAATTTAAGCAGGAAATGGCTTCAGATACTCATAAACTCATGGGATGGGAAGTGAGATCTAGTGAAAATCAGCTGATAATTGCTTGTCTAAATCACTTGGCAAGCACTCCTGAAAAAGCAAGTCCTGCCAAAGAGAAGGAGATGAGCAAAGTAAGCTGAACTCCAATGAACTGAGCTAGCCCTGGGCTGCAGAGGCCAGAGGCTTTAGTCACGGGCTTTTCTACAAAAGGGTGTTTTCTTCCTTGTCTCCACTTTTTGGCTCATGTAAATACAGTTTGTGTGTCTTTCCCCTGCCCAGAGTTTGTTTTCTGGAAGTCCTGGCTGTGCAAACAGCTGCAGCTCTGTGGTGCCAGTTCCTGCTCCCCTAGCTCAGGTGTCTAGCAGGCTGCAGACCAGGAGGAGCTTCTAGATAAGGTGGTGGCAACGAGGACAAGTAAAGTTTAAAAAGCTGAAGCACACAAACAGGAAGCAATGGGGGCAGGGGATTTCACGCTGCTGTTTTCACTCCCACTGGGCAATGCAGGGTGCTGGTGGGGCAGAGGGGAGCACTGATGTTCCTGCTGGAGCAGGGAGAGCCCTCGCTGAAGGGCTGCGCTGTGGGCATCTCCTGCTGCCCAGCCTCCAGCTCCTCCTGCACCATTCTCCTTGGATCTCCTCCACCGATCCCTTCCCATTGTGTTTTCCCTCTGCCAAAGCCAACAGCAGCCTGCAATCATCTCCTCACTCATTTCGTAGGTCAGGGGTGAATCGCTCCTTAGGAGCAGAGCCCAATGCCACACACTGGGAGCAACATTTCCAAGATAATCCAGAGACCTGGTTAACTTCCCTGAACCCAGTGAAGAAATGCTTATGAAATTCCCCTGAAATTCCTGTTCCAGGAGTCTGAAACATCATGACTATTGCCTTAGTTTTGAGATCCTTGCAGGGTAACTCTCTACCCTGACTGCTGGAGCCCTCCAACTCTGTGCTGTGTTTTGCAAGCCAGATATTCCAGCAGGAGCCTTGCCCTCAGGGGCAGCGTCTGTGCCAGGCAGGCCAGGCAGCTCACCAGGTGCCCTTGTCCAACTTCATTGGAAACCAAGCAGGAAGGGAGCCACAGTGGGTGTTGGAGTCCTTGCCTACAGCCTGGCAGCTCCTGCACAGGTTTCTTTCCCCACCTCCACGCTGGATCTCCACAATAAGATCTTAAACTGTCCTAGGTATTAACCCAGGGGAAAGGAGGGGTTAGCCAGTGGGAGCTGGGCAGCGTAGCTTTATGCCACGATGCTGAGTAGTGACAGCTCTGACACTGACCAAGTGAAAAATAAAATAAACCACAGCAAGAGCTTAAAAGGCAGCTGATAGCATCTCCAGGTAAGAAAGCCAGACCACAGCTGGGGTCATGGCTGAGAGCAATGATGTGCAACACCCAGAGGAGATTGTTCCTGTACACCTCCTGCTTTCAGTATTTTTCAGCTAGCTTTGGCAGCAGAGGGTATGAAACTGTAGAGACATCTGAGCACCACATTCCACGTAAAAATGAAACTATTAAGAAGAGGGTAAGAACAGCGAGTGAAAACAAAGTAGCTGGCAGCTCCTTTGAGGCTTGAAGAGCCAATCTTGCAACACTGACACCCAAGGAGACCAGAGATGCTGGCTGGTATCCAGCAGCCTCCACTTTGGCAGATGCAGACCTGAAGGACAAGCTCTTCAGGCCCCAGTGCAGCAGCCAGCACCAAATGATTCCAGATCATTCCCAGCTGGCTGGTGCTCACAAAGCCCTGCAGTTTTTCAGGGAAAGGCCATGCCCTGCCTGCCACTGTCATCCTTCATAGCCTGGTCTGGTGCTTTGCTGCTGACTGGAGGCACCAGGGATTCTCTGGACCTCTTCTGGATGAGAAGTTGTGCTTCCTATCACTGGCAGAACCAAGGCCAGGGATGTAAAATAACTGCACCTTCCACCATCCTCACAGGGAGCGAGTGTCCCAGGTGAGGACAGCCCCACGCTGCACTGGCTGGTGGGATGGCTCTGACATGGTTCCTTCCTTTCTCTGCTCTGTGCAGGGAACACCTGCCCTGAGCAGCAAAGGGAGAGCTCTGCTCTCCTAGGCACATCTCGGGACTGCACAGTAAGAAAGACAGGGGAAGATCAAGCCAGGCACATTATCCTCCTGTGTCCCTGTAGGTCCCTAACAGACAAAGGGGAAGGTGGTCAGCAGGCAGCCAGCAGAGGTGACACTGCCCAGCCTGTCCCCGTGTACCGCGGGAGGCAGGAGTCAGAGCAGGCAGCTCAGAGCAGAGCACACTGAGCTGTACAGCCTGAGACAAACGAGACAAGATCAAGCCCTGCAACGTGGGAACAGCCGCAGGAACCACAGGAGGGGACATTGCTTCTCAGCAATTTGCAGCTGCCAGTGGAGCATGCATGGGACAAAGGAAACGTCAGCACCACCCCCCTGCACAGACCCCCCCGGAGCACCAGGCTGGTGGGAAGCAAAGAGCTCCTCCTACTTCAGGTGGCTTTGGATGCTGGGTCCAAGTGGCTCCAGAAGCAGTGACAACAGCACTAGAAGAGAAGCTGGGGCAGTAGAAGGCCATGAGGTCAGACTCCAGGTTGAGAGGCACGAGCTGCCTCTGTAACGAGAGGATGTGAACTAAGCTTTTGGCTGTATGGCAAAGCTGATTAGGAAAGATATGGCTTGTACCAAGAAAACCCCTGGCAAGGCACCCCTCGGTGAGAAGCCAAGGACCAGTGTTTCAGGATGTCCATGGGATGGAGAATATTCCAGCAATTATGGAAGGACAATAAAGCAACTGCCCATACTGCACTTCAGGAAAAAAAAATGGATTTCCAACAACTCCAAGAACTCATCAGGACCCATCTCCCTGCTGCTGGCAGAAAGGGACAGCCTGGCTTGGTGCAGCAGCAGTCCTGCTGGTGGTGCTACATCTCCTGCTGGCCTCACTCTCTCCTTTACTTCAAGCATGCATCTAACATAAAAGATGAAATAAATGCATAACAAAGGGAAGATTTTGGTCACAGGGAGAGGACTGTGGGGGCACAGCCAGTACCAAATATTTTTCCATGCCTGGTGCGTCACTGCAAGTTGGGCCAGGTGCACTTAGAAAAACAGAGCCCATGTTTGTGCACTCTTAAGGCTGTTATTGAGCTGTGTTGGGGACCCAGCAGGAAACTGAAACTCCTTTTTATGGTGTGGAGGCTACTAATGCATAAGTAAATCACGATTTTTCTAGTTAATAACAACAGAGCCTGGACAGGGATTCCAGGCAGGTCTGGGTTGAACGACTGCAATATCCATATAATGACTGTAACATTTACTGATGTCAAGGCAGCAAAAGGTGCAGAGGAGTCCCACAGGGATGGGGGCTGCCTTGGAATCCAGAGGTGCAGGAAGATGCAGCCAGTCACCCCAGCAGCTGGAGGGCCTGGCCATGGAGAGAAGTCAAAGGAGTGAAGCAGGGGAGTTCCCTGCAAGACCCCAGCCTGCAGTACCCGACAGCAAGAGCAGGCTGAGGCTGCAAACGGGTTGGCTTGGTGAAGCATCCCCATAGCACACCACAGCCCACCAAGTGGCACCTTACACCAGCCACGTGCCAGTGTAAGCAGAGAGACAGTGTGCAGAGCTAGGCTCTGGCTAACCTACACATGCACAGAGTTTTATTCCAGGAAGGCATGGCTGGCTGAGACTGGCCACAAACCTGTCTGTATGCCCCCAGGGTCTTGCTTAATGCCTCTAACCTGGGCACTCATGGGAAAATGCCTCCACCGCAAAAAGAAAATGGTTTGTACCTTCTCGTGCTTCCATGAGCTGCTGGAAGACGTGGCTGTGATCTGTGGCTGCACAGGTCCAGCCCAGCACCAGACAGACCCAGCTGACCCCTGGCTTGGTGCAGGCCAGACTGCAGTCCGTGTGCCTCTGCCTGGATTTAAGCAGTCTGCAAAGCTGTTTGGCTCTAGCTGTGTCTCTACTAATCCCTGGTGCTCCCTGCTTGCCTCTGAGGTAGGTATCCCAACCCTGCCTGTCTGCAAGGACTCAGACTCCAGCCGATCCTCAGGGCAGGAGCTGTCACCTGCTGGTGTTCCCATCTACAGAAAGAGAGCTGCAAAAACCACCACTGGAGCTGGCCGTGAGGTCACTGGGGAACACAGACACTCCAGCTGAGCACAAAGCTCAATGCAAGATCATCTGAGGAGGAGAAGGTGGGTTTTGTTTTTGACAAAGGTGATTCACCTCTCACTTGCTCTCCTCCAGGTGTCTCTGGCTCGTTCTTCCATGCCCACACACAAGCACGGGGATGTGTGTGGCTCAGTCAGGAGCAGTTGTGATGGAAGCAGGGTCAGCAGCTCTCAGTGCTTCTCGGAGCTCCTGGATTCCTCTTAGATGGGTGGCCATGAGGTACACCTTGGCCATGCCTCTCGTGCCCTTCAGGAACAGACAGTGATCCTGATCTTTGGCCTCCCATTCTGCCCTGCCTCAGGAGTCACTGGGAGCACTACTGATGCACTCAGCTGACTGGGCTCCTTTCTGGGTGTAATCTCTCCTTTGTTTTAGGCTGTCCTTTGTTTTACTGTTCCAGATGTCTGGAGAAGTTGCATGCCGACTGTTCTGCTCTTGATGACCTGCTAATCTAGCAGATCAGCACATGCCATTCTTTTAAGCCTTCTTGCTCTTTCTCCTGCTGCTTTCACATCCAGACACCCCCATTCAAGTCACTTTAGTTTCTGTTATGAATCTCCAGAGCCTGAGCTGAACTCCAGATTGCTGACACAGCATTACAGAAATCCCCAAAAGCACAGCAGACTTGGGTTTCTCCTTGCATTGCTTAGCTCAAGAACAACAACAACATCTTTCCCTCTTGCTAGCTCCTTGCAAAGCATTAGCATCAGCATTATAAGCTGAATTTCACCATTCATTTTCTCTGCAGAATGATGGAGGGGCATCATAAGAATATATCACAGTTGCCTTGTCTGACATTTCCTTTGAAATCACTCCTTGCACCAGTTCAGTAGATTCCTGAAGAAGTCCCACATTTACTTTGTTGGGGACCTGCAGCTTTTAAACTGGATCTCCTTCATGTTTAATTGGATTCATGAATGGACAGAGAAAATGTGGTTTGTCTAAAACAGACGGGGTTTGGCACAAACCCTATGACCAGGAAAGGCTCTGCAAGCTCATACACAGTCTATTGATTAGCTGGGGTCTCTTTCTGTGTAAAACCTTCTCTCTCACCTGATATCCATGTTTGGATTCATCCTAGCTGAGTTCCTAAGAGTTCTTGCATACAAGGCTAAAAGCAGAAGCCCCAGGAGGACCAGGAAGCATCAAGCCACTTGTGGCTGGGACAGAGCTCTGTAGCTTCAGGTAAACACTCAGCCACGTGGGGAAGCACCTCCAAAACAAACCAGCAAAAGGTGAAGCTGCAAAGAAAGGAGAGAGAGAGACCAGAACAAGTTGGGGGAGACCACTACAGAGCAATCTGAAGAAACTCCCACGGACGGCTCCAGCACTGCAAGGACATGGCCACTTATCCCTCTGCAGCACCCAGACACGCTGGGAATGTGCCAGCTCCTGTGCTCTTTAGTCCTCCCTCCCTCCCTGAACCCCACAAGGAGACCCAGATCCCAGGAGAAGCCAGGCTGTGCCAGGCTGGGAGGTGAAAGGGGGACACACACAGCCTGCCCCAAACACCCCTGAGCAGCAGGAGGAGCACTGCAGTGCCCAGCGAGCCTGAGCAGTGTCATCCACTCTCCTGTGGCAGGGTGCTAGAAGAGGGTGGGTAGGAACATCAGCACAGGAAGGGTGTTCCCTGGAGGAGAGATGGGAAGGGGCCAGGAGGAAGGAACTGTCTTCACGGGATGCACCAGAATGAGGCTCATTCCTCCTCAGGAAGGACAGCACATTCTTCCCTCTCCAGCTTCTGAGGGGCAGGAGAGCAATGAGCACCGGTGGCACAGCTCAGAGGAGAGCAGAGAGCAGCAGAGAGCTGCAGAGCAGCCACCCTCCATCTGCTGTGCCCGCAGGGCTGGCACACAGGTCAGGGGGCTTTGATCTTCCTTTCTGCTTGCAGTTGGAGACACAGGGCTCCTGGGCTCAGAGGAAGCTGGTGGGTGGCCAAGGCTGGTGTCCCCAGACTAGCAGAGGATGTTTGAGCCAACTGTCCCCTTGAACCTGATCTGGCACAGTGCTGTTGTAGCACAGCCAAGGCATCTCTGCTGGCCTGGCCAGCGTTGTCCCCATCTGGGCCACCACAGGGACTGTGTCTGTGACCACAGGATCTCACTGTCACCAGCAGCTGCTGCTCACAAAGGCACTGAGTGCCTGCATAGCTCCCACACCTACGGGCTGAGACCAAGCTGCCAGAGCTGGCCCAGCAAGCTGGCCCAGGCTGCAAATCCACGGCTGAGGGGACAGCACCCAGGCTGCAAGCAGAGCCTCTGGCACCACTCAGGAGCTGCTCTCAGAGGGACTGTGCTTGCAAATGAACGCAGCCAGCAGGGACTCCCAGAACAGCCACTGTGCAGTCCAGGGACCATCCTCCCTCACCCCACTCAGCCCACTTGCAGTCTCTGAAGGGGGCTGTCACTGGCAGGAAGATCCCACTCTGGCCTCTGCTCCCCCAGCCACATCCCCTGCACAGGCTCTCACAGGTACAGCTCTCCTTCCTACCAAAGGGCTTTGTTCTTCCCCTCACGCCAGATGCTCACACAGTTCACAGGCAATCATCTCCATCTTTCTTTGTTTGGTTTTTTTTTTCCCTAAATATTTTCCTTTTCCACTTAAAAGTTCTCCTGCTCCCACAGAGCTCAGAGAAACGGGTCTCATTCTTATCTGCAGGCAAGGGCTGACAGCAGCTGAACTGTGGCAGCTCTTCCAGGAGAGTGTGTGCAAGGTGATTTCAGCCATAAAGCCATCGTGGGTGGGTGTGAGCTTCTTTTACCATCCTCATTCTCCACTTCGACAGTTGCACGGATTTACAGACTCCCTGTGCCCCTGTGGGTTTCCATCCCCTGGCTATAGGTATGGTTGGCTATAATGGCTATAAATACCACACATATGGCTTTTTCCCACAGGAGGGGTGTCCTCGGTGAGGTGGAACCCCCGACTTGCTCTCTCCCCAGACAGGCAGCCCAGGCTGCTGCTCAGTCCCCAGTTACTGCGCCCGACCCCACGGCATGAGGTGGGGACAAGGGCTGGGACCCCCCCAGCTCAGGGATGTGGGGGGGCCCTGCTGGGGCTGTGCACTTCACCGTGCTGCCCGCGAGCAGAGCAGGATGATCCCGGGGGGGGAAAGGAGCCCCCCACCCCTCATGGGGCGAGAGGGGTTCGGGGAGGTGGTGCTGAGCTGCAGCAGGCAGCAGGGTGGCTCTCAGCTGAGCTAAGTCAGAGCAGGGCCCTGGCCACCGGACTCCCCCTCTGCCCTGGCAGGAGGATGCCTTTGTGCGCAGTTTATGCATAATAGATCCTCCCAGGAAAGAGATACCGTCTCTTTGCTCCAAATACAATTTCAATTAGATGAATAGCAGCGTAATCCCATAGAGGCGCTCAGCTGGGAACTGCCCATGTGAGAGGCAAGCGAGCCCTTCCCCCGCCGAGCAGTGAAAGGGGATCCCCCCCCAACCTGCCTGCCAGGAGGCCCCCAAACCCTCCAAGAGGGACCATCTGCTCCCGCGGCAGCCCCTCCTCCCGCAGACCCCGGCAAAGAAAGAGCAAGGGCTGCCAGTGCCTTCTGCAGACAAAGGCAGCGCTGCAGCCTGGGGCGCTGAGCCCGGCCCGCGGCTGGCAGGAGTGCTGCGGGAGAAGGTGATGCCACCACAGGGTCAGAGTGGAAAGGAAGGAGGAGAGATCACAGGGAACTCGCTTCACACCCTGCTCCCTTCTGCTCTGTCCCTGGTACAGCCCAGGGCAGGGACTCGCCTCTTCTGCCCTCCTGGGCAAAGGGCAGAGCCGCTGCACCATCTGCCAGTGCTGGGCACGGCAGCAGTGCCCGCGGCAAGCTGGGCAGCCCGTGCCCTCTGGAGATGGCTCTTGAAGGGAATTTCCTCTCCTGCCGAAATTCTCAGACTTGTCCCTAGAGCCGGACAGGCAGTTTGGGGAAAGTCTTGAGAAACCCAGGTTGTGCAACTGGGAGTTTAAAGCGATTTTCAACCCACAAGGCGACTGATGACACTTTTGTCAGCAACTGTTACCAAAAGCCTCTGGTTCCAGTTACAGCAAACCCTTCCCAAGGGAGCTGCATTTGTAGGACGTTACTCACTGCTCCACAATAGAGGTGCTCAGCTCACAAGTATCCAACCACCAGATCCCCAGCTTTGTGGTGCCCTACTCCATCCCTCCTATCCCAACGTCCTTCAGAAGGAATCCCCCTGCCAGGGGCACCTCCCATCTCCCTGCCTTAGAACAGATGGGACAGCAGTTGCCACACATAAAAGAACATCAGCCACTCCAAGGGGCAGCCTGGAGAGATCCACAGACCAAGAGGAGTCATTTTCTGGTTAAAATCAACAGCTCTGAGCCTGTGTACACACAGCTGGGCACGAAGTGACTGCAGATCACATCTGCTGGATGAGAAGGGGGCATTGTTGGCTTTGTCACCCATTTCAGAGCAGATAGCACTTAAAAGCCATTTGGCTTTGCACTCTGCATAAAGGGTCAGGCCTGGGGAAGGGGCAGTTGCCCGGGGGGGTTTTCCTGTGGCTGGAGCCCGATGCGAACGTTCCCAGGTGCCGGTATCTGTCGGAACATCCGCTGCCTTCCCAGAGCCCGCTCGGAGGGGGCAGCTTTGATCCCGCCCGCAGCCGGGACGGGGCCCTTGTTCCCCCTGTCCCCGACCCTCCCATGCCACTTGTTGCAGG
>NW_008610388.1:56662-70963 GCF_000691845.1 Merops nubicus | reverse complement strand
GGCGGCTCAGACATGGGCGTCCTGCCCCTGGGGTGTCGCCTTCATCCCCTTCGCACTTAGGCCCGGACGTGCTGCCCCTGCGGCACTGCCTGCCGGGGGTGACCGAACGCCTGCAACCCGAGCACACGCAGCGTGTTGCCAATCGTCTAAAGTCACAATTTAAGCCCTTTTGTTAAAATGGCATAAAAGCATGCACAGATTTAAAACTGGGCTCTGTCGTCTTAGTTCAGCTTGATAAAAGCCAGATTTAATTCAATTGCTGCCAACCTGCATGTGGACAAGGTGGGTTAAACATGTTCCAACTTTGACAACTTCATGTATTTATTTTCTACTCTGTCCATAAAGAAATTGGAAAACTGAAGTCCCAGAGGAATGTTACTAAAGGAAGAACATTAGTTAAGGCAACAATATTTCTTCATCTTTGGTCCAGCTGGGGTTTAGAGCATCTTTTATTTTATTTCAGCTATAACAGCTGGATGAACAAATGTTCTTTTGTGAGAAATATTTGTGGAGCATTCTACATGCAAGTTCATCATTCTGTACAAGCTTGGAACTTATGTTGTTGTATATCTTCGACTATACAACTCATTAAGCATTTTTAAATTGGATTAATAAAATTTGGTTTGATCTGGCCAAGTTCAATGTTATCTTCATCATCTTCTGTCATTTCACTTAGGATGATATCCTAAGTAACAGATTCAACCAGGGAAAGGTCTATTTATGCAGCATTTACACTGCATGGCCAGCTAGGATATGCATGAGATCTCTGTAGCCTCAACCAGGAATGCTGAATTCACAGCCTAGCCTTGTCAGGACAAATTATTTAGCCTAAAATCTCACTTTCAGCTGTTCTCTTTCTTGTATGCCTTTGGGTACTGGGCAGGGAAAGACTTGCCTACTGGATGAGCTCTTCTGACAACAGCAGCCTGCTCTTACCTGCCTTTTTCATTCTTGTTGGGAGCTGGCAGGAGTGGGGCTTGGAGTAGCTAGAAGTTGGCTCTGAAAAATTAAACTGTAGCTCCTCTTCTCCACAGTTCAATTGCTTCAGCGAATGCTGTCAGAGTTATTGGATTGACCTAAAGAGAACAATCCAAAAGTTTGCTGTACAAGCAGAGCCCTCAGCAGCTCTGGCACATGCAGTGTAATCTGTGCATAGTACCACTCACATGTATCCTTGCACTGAGCACTTACAGGATTTTGTGACTTTACTGTCTCTGGTTTGATAAATTTTAATGCACACTTTACATTGACACTTCAGTGTGTAGCCTCTACATGCCCTAACACACTGTGTGGCAATTCTGCAATCTCTAAGCAGGGTGCTGGGTTCTAGCAACACTGGACAGTGCTGCTTCCACAGAAACATCCTAAAGATGTTAGGAAGGTGATCAGCAAAGAAGCATGGATGTGAAATGGTCATCACAAGACCAGCAGGAAAAGAAGCACTTTTTGCCCAATGCCAGATGAGAAACTGAGATAACAAGGAGGTTGTCCTTAGGCTGTTGGAGAGATTGGTAAGGACTTCAAGGTCTTTTGCTGGTAACTCCATAGGAACTAAAGAATGGGTCATCTATCACAGAGGCAAACAGCAGAGAGCACAAACTATTCCTCTCAAAGACAAAATCTCTCTAAAGTTGAAAAGGCCCAGCTCTCCCCCCCCCCTTTTTCTCTTACCTGAATTCTTAGTTTCAACAATACTGCATTTTAAAATTACATTCCCTCCACCCAGTACTGAGTTTGGCCATATGAATTCCATAAGCTACTTCAGCTGCAAAATAGACCTTAGCGATGCAGTGAATTTCTTTCCCATGAGTCTTTAATGACATTATTTAAATACAAATTCTATTTTTTAGAATTAAAAGGAACAGTGTATAAGTCACCTCAAACACAGTAGCATCAAAATAAATCAATTGATTACCAAGGAATTTCTTGCATGGAAACTGAAGTCATGTTATTAATAGGAAATATGTGGTTCACGTTCACTGTAACTGTATGTCATACTTTGCACTCAATAAACTTCTGAAACTAATCACCCTCTAACACAAAGTAGTCGAAGGACCATTTGTATGAAACTCCCTATTTGAAACACGCTTGAAAAAGTGCCTTCTAGCTTTAAGACCAAACACTGATGCACTGTTCCAAATACTGTCCTTTTTCTCAATAATTCACAATGCATTTCCATGCTATCAGGGTAACGTCATTACTGTTGAAACAGCCTTCACAAGTTTTAGGCATGACTTGACGAAGCTTAGTCATAGAGATGCCCTTATTTTCCTGTAATCTTCTTAGTACTGGTTATCAAAAAAAAAAAAAAGAAAATCATCAAAGCAAAGAAAGAGAGAATAGTTGAGTAGACCCAGCAGTAAGCTATCCAAATATAGTTGTTTATAAGTTTGGGAGTTTAACCATCAGATAATCCCTAGTGTGCTGAAGGAGAAAAATCATGACAATGACAGGCCATATTTATTATCTTTAGGATGTACTTAGAAGAGTTATTATGCATATTTTAAGACTTTTTTTTTTCCTTTGGATAATCAACATTGGATCGAATCAACATTGGAAATCTGAGAAACACAGGCATGATAAAAAAATCTGCAACCATTTGTTGTGATTTATATCTTGTAAGGAACTCCAAGCAATTTGGATTTGGCTCACTTAACATAAAAAGGCAGGAAAACAGTACTTTAAGCATTTAAAAAGTATGGGTCAGTTTTTAAAGATACACGCAATTCCGCTTCAAATCTGCCTTGCAGTGAGTCCATAAGCAGACAACCCACTAGTTTAAGAGGCCCCCAAACCTCAGCAACATCCTGGTGAGAAAACAAGTATGAGAAAAGCTATTGGATTATGTAACTGATGATTGGTATAGAATTGGTATAGAATATGAAAGTCATAGAATCCTAGAATGGTTTGGGTTGGAAGGGACCTTGCAGATCATCTAACTCCAACCCCGCTGCCATGGGCAGGGACACCTCCCCCACAAGACCAGGTGGCAGAAGGCCCCCCCCAACCTGGCCTTGAACACTTCCAGGGATGGGGCATCCACACCTTCCCTGGGCAACCTGTGCCAGTGCCTCACTATCATCAGAGGGAAAAACTTCCTTACATCTAATCTAAATCTACCTTCTTCTAGTTTGAAGCTATTACTCCTTGTCCTACCACTTCATGCCCTTGTAAAAGGTTCCTCTCCAGCTTTCTTGTAAGCCCTCTTTAAGTACTAGAAGGCTGCTAAAAGGTGTCCTCAGAGCCTTCTCTTCTCCACACGAAACAGCCCCAACTGTCTTCGCCTGAATTCACAGGGGAGTTGTTCCAGCCCCTGATCACCTTTGTGGTCCTCCTCTCAGCTCACTCCAATAAGTAGACATACTTCTTATGTTCTTCTTAAATCTGCTCAGTGCTTTTCAGTAAGACCTTTCAAGATTCCTCTTAATGAGGTTTGTTGGGTTAGGTTTTTTTTAGTATCTTAAAGTGAAATCATAGCTGTAAGAAAGAGCTTGTATGTTCCTGTCATTTAGTGCCAGAAAGCCTGTCAAAGCAATCTGCCTCTTTGGAGATTTTTTTGGGGGGGAAGGAGGTTTGAGGGATCTTTGTTGTTTGAGCAGATATTAAAACCCTACAGATGGCAAAACGTTGATTTCCTGTAGAGACTGCCCCATGCAGAAGACAGGGGTGTGTTGGGCAGGGGAGACGAGGGCTCCCTGGAGCGAGCCTTGCTGCGGCTGCCCCCGTGTCCAGCCTCCTGCTCTCCCCGTGCTGGCAGGGGGAAGGGGGTGCTCGCAGGGAACAGCGAAACGCGGACGCAAATAGCGTGCCATCTGGGCTGTCAAGAGATGGCGTGGCATTACAGTAATTGCCACTTCAGTAAAACATAATGATGGCAGGATTTCAAACACAGAAGGCAAGTTATGGCTTTTTAGAACAAAAATCCTCTTCTGTTACTTTTAAACTGAGATTTCTCTGTAAGGAAAACATCAGCGTTTCTACAGCTGTCTCAGATGGCATCTGCAAACTAGGAATAAATGTCTTACACACAACAGAAAATTCTTGATAAAGGTGTTTTTTCTGTTTTGGCAGAACCTAGTGTTATCAATACTCTAATACTCAGCAACTTTCTAACTTTTTTTTAAGAGTATCTCTTTTTGAAGTATCTCTTCAACAAGTTGCTTTCTCTTGGTTTCTCCATACTTTCCAGGTTCACTGGGGAAAAAAAAAGAATCATATGTTACATATAGTTTTAAAATTTGTTTCAGCAATCTCATAGTACTGAATATATGTGTCCCAAAAGTACTTCTCACAGAGGTAAAAGTTACTTTTATAGAAATGCCGTTCACATTCCTGCAGAAAGCAAATTTGAAAAAACGTGCATTATAGAAACTTTAAGAAGAGGGATTATGCAGCTTTCATATAATGCCTCTCCTTACTCTACATAGATAGGTCTTCTCCTGTGTAACAAAACTATTTGTCATTATCTTCTCTTTACGGAGCTGTAAAACATTGTCATTAGGGTCTTCATTCCACTGCTAGTTGGTTTTGACTTCAGGTGAAGGAGGGAATAGATACAACAGGCTCACATTATCTTCATAGAAACTGAATGTGTTGCTAAAAATGATTACTTCCCATTCATATTTCTGTTTGAGCTAAACATAAGCAAACAATCTCTCCTTCTGATTTCAGCTTTAGAAGAAATTCTACGTAATCTGGTCTTTGCAGCCTTCAACAAGTAAGACTGTCACTGATTTCAGTGGGTTCAGCATTTGGTGCCTGACATTCTCAAAATGCTATGCTAACATCCTTTTATTAGGTGCATATTAAACTCCCAGCAAAACTGAAAAGTAGCTCTACCTTTGGGTAGCACACACTTAAAAAAAAAAAAAAAATCCTAGTCGCATTATTTTTTTTATATTAGGTTTGAACACGTTGGGAAAAGATTTCCTGTAAATCTTGCCCCCTTGCACCTGCTTTCTTTGAATTCAAGCAAGACTGGGCCGAAAATGGAATCTCAGCCTTTCTCTGCCTCTTTTCTCCCCTTCAGTGTTCAAGAAGGTATGAAACCCTGCACCTTGTGTCTCCTATATCATCAAGATCAGGGAGCAGCCAGTTCTCAAACATATCTGTCAAAATAATGCTTGTGTAATTCTGCTGAATCTGTCTCTTACTTACCTGTTACTTTCAACAGTAACAAAGCCATGCTCTTTCAGCTCAAAAAGCCTTTTCCAATTTTTCCATTTAAGCAAATGCCTTAGAAGGATTTTGAAATAAAAATACCTTATTTATGGTTAGGCACGTGCTTCTTTAATGCTTACCTTCTGTGATTCTCTAAAGTGTTTGGAAATCAAGGTCTGATTATGTAGAATAAGTACCTTTGAAAGGTTGTTTTGCAGATATTAGGTCTCTTTATTTCTTACTGAATTTCTTACAGTAGGTTTCACTATTTTTTAATAAGCAAGATAGGATTCAAGAAAATTTTCATAAATACTTCTAATTTCAGAGTAATAGCAGTGTTGCCAAACTGGTATTAGTATAGAAATACTAATTTTAGTCATTTTATGAGTGTAGAAGGCCTGAAGTATGCTAATTATATGTGAGCCTATTTCAGAGGTACAAAGGTAAAGGAAATGTGGAAGCACATAATCTGGCATTTCTAATTTTTTTTCCAAAAACATTTATAGACCCTGGAGGAAGGTATCTGCCTTGAAATTCAGCTCCTCACAATAACCTACAGCAGCAGAGTCCTTCCACTCCTGTGAGGACAGGGAGAACATGCTTCTGTAGAACCCCTTAACCCCTACTAACAGAAGAGACACATTTCAGCTTCTGTTCTGTATTTATATTTTCTTCCGTGCCATTTAAATTGGAATAAAGTATTTCAGTAGCCTTTGATTATTATGTTATTTTTATTGCACTATAAAAATAACCACTTATTAAACGGAAAAAAAAGGATAAAGGAAAAAAAATGCAATTTGAACAATCTGATGCTTATACAGTGAGTCATAAAGTCCTGCAGGCACTTCCATCTATGAAAAAACAGCTGGGAAATGAAAAATATCTAGTATAAAATGGGCAAAAAGCAGGGAGCCCAAAGTGTCAATACTCCACATCCTAAGTTTGAGAGAATTTTTCTTTGAAGTCAGATTAGCAAAATTGGCAAGTGACATGAATTAATGGGGGACCATTAATCTGGTCCCCCAGCTCAATTATTCCAGGCCAGAGAACTGTAAGAAAATTCAGACAGACCATTAACAACCTCAATTGTTTAATTTGCTGTCAATCATGGCAGCCATTTAATTATCCGTTAATGGAGAAGAATTATATATAGTGGTGTAAAAAATAATAATGACTCTAAGGTCAGAGTTCAGAAGCATGTCTATTTGGGAGGAAAAAACCCAACAACTTGCAATAGTGAGACTAGCTCAAGTACAGCTTCAGCATAATATGTATTTGTAGAAAAAAAAAAAGTCAGTCACTCTTACCTTTCTTCTTCTGTTGTAAGAAAAGATGTTATAATGTTTGACATAACATGGTGAACATAAAGCATATATCTTAATGCCTTTATTCTGTCAGACCACCTCCTGCATACAAGATAAAATGGGCTGAGAGGAGCTTGCAGAAGAATTATCAAGGGCAAAGAAAGATTTTAATCTTGCAAGAAATTGAAAATACTGCCATTTCTAGTGGTGAGACAAGTAGAAGATGTAATAAAGGAGTGCATCATAGTAAGTGGAGAAAACAGGTCAAGAGCAAATCATTCAGGACACAGAAATCAAGGATATTCAGACTTCTTCTAACAAATGGCAAATATATCATAGCTGAGAAGTAAACATCTTCCTTAAAGCATTGAATCATTATACCTTTAGGTATGTGGGACACATTGCTTTTGTCTGGTTTTGGTTTCCTACCCATCACTCTAGAGCTGCTGCTCTTGGTTCAGTCTGGCATGGAAGGCCTCTTGGCTTGAGTGCTGCATAGATTTGTTCAACCATTTAAAAAATATATGGAACCTACCTACTTACAAATACCCAAGTCTATAGTAGTCAGCACATCAAACACTGAGTAGTAGAAAGAAAACATGCTAAATCACTAAAGTAACAGCATTTAGAAAAACACAAAACTCCTTACCTTCTATTAGCTGTAACTCCCAGAGACAGTAGTTGTGAGGAGGGAATAATAACCAGCTGCAGTAACCCAACAAACTTCAATTTGCTGTGTGTTCTTTGTTACCAGAGAAGTAAACTATTGAGATGAAATGTTTCCAAGGCATGGATTTTTCCCAAGTACCAACTTTTCTAATATGTTTTTTCACAGAATAGAAAAAGTGAGAAGGGAAACAAAGACTCAGAAAGCCTGACCCAGCACCTCCGACGTGCCTTTGAGGATTTGCCTGCATCTCAGAGGCATCCTGGATGTGAAAAAGAAATGCAAGCCGCCAAAAAAATTTTACGTGTACAAGAGGGTTGCAATCTGTCAGTGTGATATTAAAACTGGTTGGGTTTTTTTTTCAGATACTCAAGATACAGTCAGACAGATAGTTCCTCACCAAAATGAGGAAGGTACAGACAAGGCATCTCTCTTGGTCTGAACTGTATCTTTTTGCTTCTTGTAAAACTATCCTTCTCTCAGAGGGGTATTAGATTCTACGTAGCTTCTCACAACTGTATTTTCTTGTTCCTGCAACTCCAGTATTCAGAGTTCTTCCCTGAACCACAAGGAAAAGAAATAGCAGAAGGTCAGACAAAAATGTCCAGCCTTCTCAGACA
This sequence comes from Merops nubicus, assembly GCF_000691845.1. Classification (NCBI taxonomy): domain Eukaryota; kingdom Metazoa; phylum Chordata; class Aves; order Coraciiformes; family Meropidae; genus Merops; species Merops nubicus. Next base: position 63,212 of record NW_008610388.1, on the reverse strand, counting down.
GCTATAATGGTAATCTGGCATGTCTGGTTTCCTATCTGGAATTGTTGGTCAGATATTCCTCAGCAACCACAAAAATCCACGTGTTCCTTTGTCTCAAAGACTATGATGGTGAAATAAGCTGGCTCTTTCATTGCTGTAATTGAGACATCCCTTCTTTAAAATACATGAGGTGAGAATTAGGTCATACGTCAGGGTTGTCATGAACAGCTGAGACATACACTTCAGATCCAAGTACGAAAATGAAATCTCTGACAGAATTCCCTTGCTTCTTGTATACATATAATAACAGGCTCCTTCAAGACCTATGTTGATCCTTTCAAGCTGCACAGCTATATCCATACTTTCCAAAATGCTGAAAGCCAGCATTTCCTTGAAAACAAGACTATGGAATGGCTTAATAATAACAGCTCTAAAGAGCATTATCTGAAAAACAGCTGATGATTTGTCGAGGCTCTTAGTTTGTTACTGCCAATGCCGGGCCACGCTATCAGATGGAATATTTTGGCAAAGATCTATCTCATTACTCTGAAATGCATTTTCCGTTTCATAATGCTATTTAAGATTAGCATATGGAACTCTAGAAATAAACCAGAATGTTGATTATGCACATGTTAGCCTAGTCACGTTTAGTAAGACACTGTAAGTTCCTGAAAGAAGACTACATGACTAAAATTCCAATTTGCAGTTTTCAGATGGGGAAAACATGATACATTTTAGAAACAGAAATGTTGTATTCTCCAGTATGCCATGTTCTAGTTTGCAGAGTTTAGAAGATGTACTGAAAATTTAGCAGTGAAGTGAATTAAAACACTACTCAATTTATGGTCCTTTTTAACTGGTATATTTGGCTAGTGCCAAATCCAGCATACAGTATCATACTATAATTTTGTTAGGCTAGAAAGCATAACTGAATAGGTCACTACACCATATGACAGTAGATACTTAAAATATAGAGTGATACACCGAACATATATCAAACTATGTATCTTAATACCAGAAGAGCTTACTGAGTTATGCCACCTTTGCACAGAACAGACATCTACAGACCATTTGAAACTTTCAGGAAAATGAAATAAGAAGGAGACACAGGCATACTTGTTCACCTAATGTCAGCAAAGGTTTTGCGTATGGAAGCCAAAATTCCTTTTTGGTTTTGGCTGGTAGGAGCACATAAGTTGATAAACTGACTGCCTTCTAAAACATTTTTGTGTGTTTGGCATTGAATATGTGCCTGTTTGGTGAATAGTATAATAAACACAAAGAATTACTATGTTAAGGCATTTTGTGAGATCTGTGCAATTCAAAGTATTGTCCTGATGGCTTGAAAGCAATTTGCTAATGTGGTCTAGGGACTGCCAATGGTTGCGAGATTGGTATTCCACAAACTTGGTAAAATTTGGCTTATTATTTTTTCTTATAGACTGTAGGCATAGAATTAATTTAATCTAAAAATCTCAAAACAGAGTAAACAGGTCAAACTGAGCTCACATGCTCTCAATCTCCTCACTTTTCAATGACCATACATCTGCATAATCTAGTGTAGCAGCATGGAGCTGTTATCACACCTTGCTTAGCAACACACATTTTCCTACAGCATAAGGTAAGCCCTGCATCAGTACAAGAGTTGCTGTGGCTAAGCAGTTTTAAAACTATGTACTGAAATCCACATTGAATCTGATCTGCACCTGTATATGGATTTCTTTGACCAAGCTGCAATTATTTAACTCATTGAGAAGATGCCTATAATCAATCTGATGTCCCAGGAAGGTGGAGATGAAAAGAGCAGTCCTCACCAATGTCAAGTATCATCATTCTCCAACCAATTGTTTTCCTAGACTTTCATGGGACCAATGGACCTTGCTGTTCACATGTTGGATTGGCCCATTCAGTGTGATGCCAGTTTTCACAGGTAAGCAAAGCATAACAAGCTATTCTGAGGTTGAGGAGCATTATGGATGTAGTCTACAGGTGATCAGGAGCTTTCAGTTAAGACTGGCTAACGGTTCTGTACACTGAGCATCACCAGTGAAGAAGCTTTTGTTTGGTCAGACGTGACAGTTCCTAGAAGGATTGTTTATATCATGACAAACTTCACAGTAACTTGACATTCAGAGGCATGCCTAACACGCAAATTACGTACTATTTACATTAATATAATGGGAAGACCCTATCCAGGGCAGCGGTAAGATCTAAAAATTATACACACATTAGCAAATTCATTCAGTTATGTCTCTGTTTTAATGATTTTTTTAAACATTTGTATCATCAGACAAAACATTTAGGTCATGAGAAAATACTTATTTCCAACAGCATGGACTTTGCAAGTTAGTTGGAAGAAGGCATGTTCAATGCGATGATTTTTCTATCACTGGGTCAGTTGAAATAGTGTGTTGTAGTGCATATATTAACCAGTTACTTTAAGGAAATGCAAAAAGACATAGTGAAGTAGGAAGTGAGTACAAACATTCAAGGCAGTAAAAATGCAGAATACTGACACATGGCTGAAAAATGTACTTTTTGTAATGCTCTTTTAGTATCACACTAAACCTGCAACTCACTTTAAAACATTCTTTGTCAGCAACCATACTTCTGACCATATGAAATTATTAAATTTAACACAATCTTTCAGCTGGAAGAGATATTAAGGTCTAATGCTCATATCAAACACTTAGATCTTGTTAGGTTTGCTTGTTATTTAAGATAGTTTCAAGGTACTGCACCAGTATCACATAAGTTGTTGTTTTTTAAAAAAATTGGTTTGTACAGAAACATGCAAATAGTAATGCATGAGGGTTTTATATATTTGATTATAGTTGGATGTATTATTGATAGAGCACACAAAGCTTTTTTTGTTACATTTTATGCCGAACTGTTAGTTTCCACACCTACCAATTGCCATCACAGTTCTCATGGCTTGTCGTGTAAAGCCGGAAAGTGGGTAAAGTAAGAATGCCTTCACTTAGGACATGTATTAATGAAAAGAATTGTTCTATAGATAGATGTACCTACTTATGTATAATCAAGATGACATGTTGTTTTATCAGCATGAAATGTAAAAAAAAAAGTTCTCCAAACACCCCAAACTAGTAGGAAAACACAGTCAACTGGCACAATACACTTTTAAACCAGTTTTGTATAAGGCTTCAGTTTTCCTGATGAATGGGACTAAATTTTTAAGTAGCTCTGTATACATTTTAGTCATTATAACTGTTTTATGTCACAATATATTCTTAATAAAATAAAACCTCTCGTGTTGTAGTTAAAGATAGTTAGTTACCTTCTAGACAAATACGGCCTTTTAGAGAGTAGGCTGTGTTTAAATATAAGAAGTAGAATTAAGGTGCTTCCATATTTTTGCTTTCATTCTTAAAAAGTACCCCATATAAACAATTGCAATAATTGCTTGCGGACATGCTTTTCTTTGGCTTTTACCATATTTTTAATAGCACGTGATCCCCTCTTGGGGAATTTTATATTAATTGCTTACTTGATTTTGTAAAGATTGTGTTGTAAAACTGAATGGAACAAAATGTTAGATGCGTTTTCTTTGTCACAGCTACACATTTTTCCCTTCCTTTCAGAAATTCCATTTGCATCAAGCAATAACTGCAAGCAACAATAAATTTAAAGCTAGATTTTTTGCACGCTGTAAACTGTGTAGGACCAGGAGTTACTGACAATACCAGCTGGTCATGCAAGATTAGCGAGTTCCCTGTATTCCAATGCATTGCCATCTAATCTGTCCTGTTTCCCCCGACACATACTAACACAATGAAGCTGGACAATGGTTCAACAGCAAGTGCATGTGATAGTTCTGGCAAGACTATTTTCGTTTTGATTAAGCACATATTTTATCCGGGAGGGGCTAGAAAAGCAGGGCCTTTTTCTTCAGGTCATTCCGCTTCCAAAGTGCCAGACGATCAAATTCCTCAATGCTCATTTTGAAGACTTCCTGGAACTCTTCAGGGGACAAATGCCTCTTGAAAATGAAAACACAAAAGGTATCATTTAGTTTCTCTGTGCACAGCAATATTTCTGCCCTTCCTAAGTTTTAAAGCACACCACAAAATAATGCATTAGGATTTGCATTTAAATTCCTGAATTGGTTCTGGAAAAGACTGCATCAAAACCAAATGTAGCTGGGAAATGAAATTATTGATGACAGGAGTGAATTTTTGAAAAAAATTATCTTTGCAATATAGTTCCAACTGAGCAGAAGTGACGAGTTTTGGGAAAGAGATGTGTTTCTACACAGTGCTTGATGACAGAGCATGCTGAGACAAATTTAAGCTATTCCAGGACTTTAAAGAGACTGATAACAATGTAATTTCAGAGTTGGATTTGTTTTGCCTTGTTCTTTAATGAGAGCAGTGGACATCACACTGGTACGCTAATAGTGGCCTTGTAACAAAGGAGAGAGCACACTGCTAAATTCTTAAATGGGAAATGTGCTTATCCATGGAGATAGACTCATATCAGGAGACCAAGTGGGATAAAGTTGTCGTTCTTTTAAATGCCAAAATCTATGCTTCTATTTGATGTTTTCATGATTCAATATTTAAAAAAAAAAAAAATAAATAGAGAGATAAAGGGGAGAATACCAACATAAAGAATTGGAAGGAAGTAGGATAACAGTTGCCTAACAATTCTTAGTGTACACAGAAAATGCAGAAAAGAGAATTGTGTGAATTAGAAATGAATATAATAATTCTTCTGATAATTGTGGACTAATGCCTGCTCAAGCATTTCATTAGCATCAGTTATGGTTCTCTGTTTCTGATGCATTAAGCACTGCTGTCTAAAAGGGACAGATTCAGTGCAATAAGAATTAAAAATAGCAATTTTTGAACATGGATTCTCCTTTCCACAAAGATTTCCTTGAAACCTGGGACCAGACTTGCCATCTAACCCTTTCCTCCCCAACTAAGCATTTCAGTTGAAGTTCCCCAGACACAGCTCCAGTCTAAGCACCTTGGCACCTGCGAAAGCACCACCTGTATCCAAAAATTAGGTCTCCCAAAGTTGTTAAGTGCAAGAACTGCTTGGACGTGCCTCACACAACAGAATCAGGCTCATCACACATCAGACAACTGTTTTATTTCAAGGGAAGGAATTTGGCCGTTCCTTTCACCTCACTGCCTCATGATTGCAGGACTTCTCAGGAGGTGAGAAACAAGGTTTCAACATCTTCATCACTCAGATGAGGCTCAAAACCATCGTGTAGTCCATGTTACTCACTCTCCAGATGCATGCTGGCAATCCAACCAGGACGGTAACTTCAAAGGAGATACAGTCCTCATGAACATGAACAATGCTATCAGCAAGTCATGAGTGCAATATGCTGAAGGTATGGGGGAGCACAGCACGCCCCAGGGGAAAGGGGGCCACTGGGTCCTTTAGACCTTATTTTTACTGGTAACTCAAACAGGCCTAGGTTGTCTTATCATTTGATCAGGTCACATTATTGTCTGGAGGAGCACTTGCCGCTATTAGGAAAAACTGTGTCAGGGAGCATACTGACATACATACATGCCCTGGGAATCCAACAATGGTTTACCTCACCCGGCTGGACACAGGTTCATTTGCTGTACCTTAGAAAGCTATTTTTTTAATGAATTTGAAGGCAAAATTTTACTTTCCACTTAATAACAATGAGTTTATCTTTGCAATGTAAATTATTCGAGGAAAACTAATGAAATAATTTATAAGAAATCACTACATTTAATTACCTTGAATGGTTGTCATGGGCTTTTGTGGTTTCCTAAAAAAGGACAGCCTTGGCTTTTTTTGCTTGGGATTCCATATATTCAGAACAACAGAAACTAAGAGTTTGGAACCGAGCCTTCATTTTTCATTTGACCAATGACAGCAACCCACCATAAGCACTATGCATAGCATGGAACAAACACGGCATGCATATTTGGCAAAGGAGACCCTGTTTCACATGAAAATGAGCAACATCTGACAATGTGTTTTAGAAACAGTCTCACTAACAGAATTTAATTCTACTGGGTTTGGAAAGAAAAAGTAACTTCTCTTTGCATCATTTTTTTTTTTTTTTTTTAATATTTTCCTGGTAAAATACTAGACAAATATCAACAGGCTTAACGTCAGCAATTTCTCACAGCAAGGAACATGTCTGTAAATTGTGGGGTTAAAAAAGAAGTCTGGATGAGCAAAGTGTATCATATTTTGTTTTACCTTACTTTCTAGATTGTGGAGAAGGCTTGAGATGGCCCCTGACTCAGGTGAAAGCAGTGAGAAACTGCAGTTCATACTCAAAAAGAAAATCAGAAAGCCTATACCCTGCAGGTAAATCCACTTTTCCAATCATCCAAAACCATAGGAAATGTAAAACTTTAAAAGGAATGTGCAGGAGCTGAACTCCTCCTAAGGGGTTAATGCCTCAAGCCTTGTATGGTGAAGAAACACTGTGACACATGCTCGCTCAAGCAAGCAGAGGATTCACTGGAGGACAGATAGCTCTGTTCCCCAGCACAAGCCAGTGTCTGTTGCTTCCAAATGAAAGAAGTTGGCCACATGTCTCACT